>NC_086098.1:137468310-137768310 GCF_963921235.1 Mobula hypostoma
GATCCATGAAAATGATTCCAGGATTGAATAGCTTGTCATATGAGGAGCATCTGATGACTCAAGGCCTGTATTCACCAGAATTCAAAACAATGAGGAACAACCTCATCGAATGGTGAAAGGCCTCAATAAAGTGGATTTGGGGAGGATGTTTGCTATGATGGTAGAGTCTAAGACCAGAGGACACAGCCTCAGAATAGAGGGGTGTCCATTTAGAATGGAGATGAGGAGGAATTTCTTTCATCAGAGAGTGTTGAATCTGTGGAATTCTTTGCCACAGGCAGCTGCAGAGGCCAAGTCTTTATGTACATTTCAGGCAGAGGTTGATAAATTCTTGATTGGTCAGGTCATGAAGTGATATGAAGCAAAGGCAGGATTTTGGGACTGAGAGGAAAATTGAAATAGCCATGATGAAATGGCAGAACAGATTCGATGAGACAAATGGCCTAATTCTGTTGTATCTTATGGTCTTATAACAGTGTTCATTATTACTTCACATTCATCAGTGCATGGGCAAACATAATTTTAAGCAAAGGGTGTTTCTACTAAATATTCACACTTTGAGCCCATCACAGAGCATCTAACTGAAGACTGAGGTATAGTGGCCTCTTACACAGCTTCAGAGGAAAATAGCCTTCAGGAAGCTTAAGAAGGCATAGTTTATATTTGAAGTTTGTTGTTGTTCCTCTCCACGTTTTGTGGCGCCACAGGAGACAACATTTCCGTTTCTTAAGCATTTGTCTGTTTTTAATGTGGCCAAGTTACTAGTTCAATGTTGCAACGAGACCTGGATGTCACTGTACACCAGTCATTGAAAGTGGGCATGCAGGTACAGCAGGCGGTGAAAAAGGCGAATGGTGTGCTGGCATTCACAGCAAGAGGATTCGAGTACAGGAGTAGGGGGGGGTACTACTGCAGTTGTACAAGGCCTTGGTGGGACCACACCTGGAGTATTGTGTGCAGTTTTGGTCCCCTGATCTGAGGAAAGACATTCTTGCCATAGAGGGAGTACAAAGAAGGTTCACCAGATTGATTCCTGGGATGGCAGGACTTTCACATGATGAAAGACTGGATCGACTAGGTTTGTACTCTCTGGAATTTAGAAGATTGAGGGGGGATCTTATTGAAACGTATAAAATTCTAAAGGGATTGGACGGGCTAGATGTAGGAGGATTGTTCCCGATGTTGGGGAAGTCCAGAACGAGGGGTCACAGTTTGAGGATAAAGGGGAAGCCTTTTAGGACCGAGATGAGGAAAAACTTCTTCACACAGAGAGTGGTGAATCTGTGGAATTCTCTGCCACAGGAAACAGTTGAGGCCAGTTCATTGGCTATACTTCAGAGGGAGTTAGATATGGCCCTTGTGGCTAAAGGGATCGGGGGTATGGAGAGAAGGCAGGTACAGGGTTCTGAGTTGGATGATCAGCCATGATCATACAGAATGGCGGTGCAGGCTCGAAGGGCCGAATGGCCTACTCCTGCACCTATTTTCTATGTTTCAATGTTTAACCCAGCACTGACGAATGGAAAGTGTGGAAGGAGCTGGCCGGATTGGAACCTGGGACCACTCTCCTCGAAGTCTGGTGTGGATGCCATCAGCTGGCATCTAACATTTTAGTCACAAGTTATTTGAGGGTTTATTCATTTTGTTTTATTCTGCAGAGGCCTAGTTAAGTGAAAAAGAATTGAGTAACTGCTTTAACTGCAAACATTAGTTCCCAATATTTTTTTACCGAGTAAGCCATTTAACAGTTTCTCAGGAAACGTTGGTTTCTGGATTGTTGTGTGTAAAGATGTATATTACTCACTTCCTTAATTCATGGAATTCAAGGTTATAACTTATTAGCTATTGTATTCACCCTCTCAATCAGTGCAATCAAATACTCAACTGTATTCTGTATGAGCAGAATGTTCACTTCCTCCCAGAGAAACCGAAGAGCAGGCGTTACGGTCTATGTTAAAAAAAATACTGCAAAAGCAGCTCCTCTTCCTCCCTCCCCTCACGTTATTTTTGAGAAAATCCGCTCTGTGTGGTTTTTAGTTTAATCCACGAGTATAATATTAACTTCCGACATAGAATTCAGGTCACATTGAAACTGTAGTTATGGGGTAGCATAGCAGCTCAAGCTGCCAAGTCACTGGGAGAACTTAAGGCAGAGACTGACAGGTTTTTGATTGGTATGAAGTTTGAGGAGAAGGCAGGAAAATGGGGTTGAATGGCAGAACATACTTGCTGGACAGAATTCTGAAATTCTGATACTATATCTTATGATCTAAGCTCACAGACCTCAAAAATACTGGCAGGATTACAATTGTTACTGTGCCATAAAGCTATACAGCATATTGAAGGAAATGAGTGCTTGTAGAGAATAAAGTGGGAAGGTGCTATTGAATATAGAACATAGAACAGTGCAGTATAGTACAGGCCATTGGCCCACTGTGTGGTGCCAATCCTTGGCACGGTAGCATCGTGGTTAGCGATCACTTTATAGCACCAGCAACAGGGGTTCAATTCCAGCTGCTGTCTCTAAGGAGTTTATACGTTCTTCCCGTGACCATGAGTGTCTCCAGATGGTGCTCCAGCTTCCTCCCACAGTCCAAAGACATACAGGTTAGTAGGCGGTCACATAGGTGTAATTTGGTGGCACAGGTTTGCTGAGTCAGAAGGGCCTATTAACGTCTACATCTCTAAATTTAAAAAAAACCTACTCTATAACCACAGTGCATAATTTTTCATTTTCCTTTCATCCATCTATGTCTCGAAGTGCCTCTTAAATATTCCTAATGTGTCATTCTCTACCTCTGCCCCCGGCAGTGCAATTATAAGCACTTACCACTCTCTATGTAAAAAAAAGCAAAATCTGACATCTCCCCTAAACCTTCCTCCACTCACTTTAAGAGGCTGTCTTCTAGTGTTAGACATTAGATTCCTTGGGCTGAATGGCCTAATTCTGTTTCTCAGTCTTATGGTTTGAGCTGTTTCTGCCCTGGGAAAATGGCACTGGCTGTCCACTCTTCTGCTTTTTATAGTCTCATACACTTCTATCAAGTCACTTCACATCCTCCTTTGCTCCAAAGAGAAAAGCAACAGCTCGCTCAGCCTTTCCTCACAAGACATGTTCTCTATTCCAGACAGCATCCTGGTAAATTTGTACCTCCTCTAATGTTTCCACATCCTTCCTATAATGAGGTGAGCAGAGTCGAACACAGTACTCCAAGGGTGGTCTATCCACAGAATTATAGAGTTGCAACATTACCTCATGGCTCCTGAACTGAAACCTGACGGTCAACACACCACAGGTCTTCCTAACCACCCTATCAACTCGCACAGCAACTTTGAGGGACCTACAGACTTGGACCCCAAGATCAAGTATATAATGTTGAGACTTTATAAGACACTTGTCAGGCCACACAGAGCATTATTAACAGGTCTGGGCCCCATATCTCAGAAAGAATGTGTTGTCATTGGAGAGAGTCCAGAGGAGTCTCACTAGGATGATTCCGGGAATGAAGGGGTTAACATGTGAGGAGCGTTTGACAGCTCTGGGCTTGTTCTCACTGGAATTTAGAAGAATGCGGGGGGTCTCACTGAAACCTAGCGAATGTTGAAAGGAGTAGAAAAAGTGGATGCGGAGAGGATGCTTCCTATGGTGGGAGTATCCAGAACTAGAGAGCACAGCCTCAAACATCAAAGAATATGGTGAGAGAAGGCAGGTGTGTGGGGTTGAGTGGGATCTGGGATCAGCCATGATGGAATGGCGGAGCAGACTCAATGGGCTGATTGGGGTAATTCTGCTCCTATGTCTTATGGTCTTATCTCTGTAAAGAAGAACCTTGTCATTAACCTTGCATTCTGCCTTCAAGTTAGACCTTCCAACGTGTATCACTTCACACTTTTCCTAATTGAACTCCATCTGCCATTTCTCATTGAAGTAAAAAATGACCCACAATGACTTGCAGAGCAGAGTCTGGAAGCTGAATGGCATAGGTGTGCACCTGTCTCTCATGTTCATTATCTTTAATGAGATGAAGTCCAACTACTTTTGCAGAATGGACGTTGGTCCAGCTGCTGCAGCTCACCAGATTAGTGTTGCTTGGAACTTCCATGAGCAATGGGTGGTGATATATGCCAAGGTGGGAGTTGGCATTGTAACACAGTGGTCATTGGGGAGCTCAGCATTGTGGGGCAAGCCCTTCAAGTTCAGAGGGCAGTAATTCATACGGTCAACTTTTGTATGTTGGTAAGACAGATTATTGACCTTCTGAGGGGAAAAGGTGGTGAGTATTTTCCTCCTTCATTTTTCAAGATATGAGCATCACTACTAAAGCTAGAATTTATTGCCCATGCCTAATTCCCCTTGACAAGGCGGAGGTGAGCGGACACAAGTCCTTCTGCAGACAGTTGACTGTGCTGTTGAATATGGCATTCTAGGATTTCAGTCCAGTGATGATAAAGGACCATCAGTATCTCTCCATGTAAAGATGGTGTGTGGCTTGGAGGTGAATTTTCAGGTGGAGATTCCATTGATGGCTTTGTCCTGCATGATGATACAGTTCGTGAGTTTATGCGGGTGTTAGCTGAGTAGCCTGGGTAAGTAACTGGGATAGGTTTTGTAGATGGTACACACAACATTATGTGCTGGTGGTGGAGAGAATGAATGTTTAGGGTGGTGTGTCAAATCATCTGCTTTGTCCTGGCTGCTTGTGAGCTTCCTGAGATTTGCAAGTGTATAGTGTTCCATTATCTGCCTGACATATTCCTTGTAGATGGTGGAAAGGTTTGGGGGTGCAGGAGGTGAGTAGCTCCATACAGGAGTTCCAGGTCTGACTCACCCTTGTAGCACTCAGTATTTATCTGCAAAAAAAAAACCCTTCATCTGGATTCATGTGGCAGGTCCAGTTGAATTTCTGCTCAGCAATGACCCAGGATGTTGATGAGGGAAATTGGGAGAAGGCCATGTCCCTGAATGTAAAGGAAAGTATGTCAATTCTGGGTGTAACCCTCTATGAAAGTTTAGAAGGATTGCCTCAAGCAGAGTTAGCATGCTTTTAAACACATCTAGTTGGCCTTGTCAAGGATGTAATTAGCTGGGTGGAACCAGAATACTTAGATTTTTAAAAATAATCTAAAAGGTGCCACACAAATTATTATGCATAAAGTAAGTGTAAATGGGATTGGGGAAATACAGTATATTGTCATGGGCAGACGATTGATTTAAGGACAGAAAAGAGAGAGGTCACCTGTTTAATAGCAGTTATTAATGGGGTGCTGCTAAGATCAGTACTGCAGTCATAGCCATTCACAATAAATTAATGACAGCCTAAGTGAAAAGACAGATAGAGTTTTTGTTCTCTTTGAGAGGACTCAAGGTGTCAGCAAAAGGAAAGGGGCAGTGTAATTGAATGAGGAATCTCCACCGAACTTACCTACATCCACATTTGGTGGGGATTGAACTACCATTTATAAGAACTTAATAAATCAATCACAAATGAACAATTAATTTATGCTTCGTATCATAAATATATTGTGTGACTCATCATGTCTTCCTGCATATAGCCATTTTAGATAGAACCCTTCCCTGCTCCCCACTGTTATTGTAATTCCTTGAATTGGGGCTTTATTGAACCAATCCTTTATCATTAGGAAATGTCATTCTGTGTGGTGTTCAACTTTTATCGAGCAAAATGTTTTGATGGGGAAATTTCTTTATTTTTCATCATGTTGAATGTTTGGTGAGTGGCTTTCACTCCATCAGTGATCTAAGCACTAACATTTCCAAAGGCATCAGGAATGAAGTCAGATTTAGTGATGCCAAAGTTGCCACTTCTCTGTAGATACCTAGATATAGGGTCAGCTGTAGGGAATTTGTAAAGGAATCAGATGGTTAAACTTCAACAAATGGCTTAGCATGGACTAAATGAGCCAAATGCCCTGTTTCTGTGCTGTACTTTTCTATGTCTCAAACACATCTCAGCTCTTCTCTCAATTCCTTCTGCTCTCAGCTTATTTTAAATTTTCATTAAGAAGCTTTGGTTCCATAAAACATGCTGGGACATAAAGCTTGGTCAATTTTTATCTGTGAAAGCCACAGTTTCCTCTACAGAACAGCCTGCATTAATGTTAGTTTCTGTTGAGTTATGTTGCTACATGTTTAGCTACAGAATTAGTAGAATGTAGTAAAATGTGAGATTTGCCTTGGAGGAAAGAAAAAAAAACACATAGAGAATGTAGAGAAGTTAGTAACAGTTGGTGTACGGAGAGGAATCTTGATCTGCTAGTGCAAAAAGCTAAACAAGTAATAGGTTCATCAAAAGGTAAGGTATATGTTACTGTTTATTGCAAAGGGATTGGACTGCAATAAGTAGTAGTCTTGAGCTCAAATATGAAGAAAGCATGGCAGCACCTCCACTTCCTTAAGTGTTTGCAACGATTTAGGATAACATCTAAGTTTTGACAATCTTCTCTAAATGTGTAGTGGAGAGTATATTGACTGGCTCCATCACAACCTTCACTTGCCCTATTATTGAAAAGTTTCCCCAACCTATGGACTCATTTTCAAGGACTCTTCAGCTCTTGCTCTCAATATTTATTGCTTATTTATTTATCATTATTATTTATTTTTGTATTTGCACAGTTTGTTGTCTTTTGCACACTGATTGAACACCCAAGTTGGTATGGTATTATGATTCTGTTATGGTTATTATTGATGATATATGGTTATTATATGGCTATTATGGATTTATTGAGTATCAAGGGCAGGAGGAGAGAGAGCAGCGCACCACATGTGTGCAGCCCTCCGGTGAAAAAATGATATCGTATCCATTAAATAGGGGCCGTGGACAATTCTGATTTGATGGAGACGGACGTGAAAGCACAGAGGAACACCTGGAAAATTTTCTGAAACGCCAGTTCGCTGCTGTTGTTACTGCGTGGTCGGGAATCTATTGGAGGGAAAGCCTCAAAATCCCCGGCTTTGCCTGCTGTTGGCGACCGAGATGGAGGTCAAATCGTTCAGATAGAGATGGCACTCAGTACTCGGTGTCGGAGAGCTGATCAGAGCTCAAAGTTTTCGGACGACTCAGAGTCGGACTGTGGTCGGGTATGGCAAGGAGAGTTTTTCTTCCTTCTCCCATCTGCGTGAGACATGGGACATTTGAGAGACTTTGAACTTTACTGTGCTCATGGACTTCTTCATCAAGTTATGGTATTGTTGCACTGTTGTAACTATATGTTACAATTTTGTGGTTTTGTTAGTTTTTTTCAGTCTTGGTCTGTCCTGTGTTTTGTGATATCACACTGGAGGAAATATTGTATCATTTCCTAATGCATGCATTACTAAATGACAATAAAAGTGGACTGTGTGTCTTCATAATCTAATAACCATAATATGATTATTATGAATTTATTGAGTATGCCCACAAGAAAACGAATCTCAGTGTTGTATATAGCAACATATATGTATTTTGATAATAAATTTACTTCGAAATTTGAAATTTTCTGTACTATTCTGGGGTTAGTGAGACCACATTTAGAGCATAGTTTTGGTCTCCAGACATCAAGCTAGCAATCAGCAACAAGCTAGCAAACATCAACTTTGCAGTCAGTGTGGTTTGGATTCACTAGACTGATTCCTGGGATAAGGTGTCCACTAAGGAGAGATGGAGGAACATAAGCCTATCCTCATTGGGGTTTAGGAGAATAAGAGGCGATGTCACTGAAGTATATAAGATCTGAGAGGGATTGAGAGGGTAGATGCTGAGAAGCTGCTTCCTCGGGCTGAAGAACCTATTATTAACTCAGGTTTAAGGGACAGTTGCTTTGGATTCAGCTAATGCATTGAATCTTTGGAATCCATTCCAGAAGGCAATCCATTCCTTTGTCATTGAATTCAACTCTGAGGTTGTAGGGTTTTGAGTACTATTGGAGGGAGAGGAGGATCAGCAGGAGAAGTAGTGGTAAGGTAGCTGAAGCCACTCATCCCGAGAACCAGTCGACAATGAAGTAGGTCATTTTTTACAACCTCCCATGGACCTTCACATCTTTCCTAAAGTTGTATGGATGGAATTAGAAGCAAAGCTCTGATTGCAACCTAACCACTGCTTAATGTGATTTAATGTTTTACTTTATGCCTGAATTTAAGAAGCCCAGAAGCTTACATACTTTACTATTCATTCTTTCAAGACCCACTGTCATCTTTATGCTTATACAGACTCTTCAGAACGATGTACTTTGGTCTCAATTGTCTCTCCATCATATTTCCACCAAAGTGTATCATGTAATGTTTCTAGCCTGGCCACAGTTCCAGCCAGTTTTTGTCATCTTGTAACCTGCAGCTATTCTCCTCATTAAGCTTTACGTCATTTGCAAATTTGGGAAGTTCACCCCTCGCCTAAGCCTGAAGCGATTGATATATCTCAATAAAGCCAGTGGTCCTATGTTACGCATGGGAAACTGTTCTCCATCCTGCTGTCACTGCTTTCTCCCTTATTGGTAATCTCCCTGTCCACACTGTCAGTGTCCGTTTAATTCCACGGACCACAATTTTGCTGGTGCCTTTTGTGTGGAACTTTCTCAAACACCTGCCGAAAACCTACGTGGATGATATTTACTACATTTCCTTCATCAACCTTCTCTGTTACCAATAAAATAATCTTCTTTCTTGGTAGAGAAAACCTACCGCCAGTAAATGGCAGAAGAATTAATGGGAAGATACCTGGAATTTTTGATGATGAACGGCATCTTGCACAGAATGAAATAACTCGTATTCCTCCACCAGCTTGTAATGTACAAGACATTCCCACCAGTGGTGTTGAAAGATGTGGCAGCCCAAGAACTATTAACTTGCCACATTCCTTACGTAAGTGCCTCATTATTCACGTTACACTTCTGTAGAACCAAATAGACTGTTGAGGACTAATGAACTGTTGAAGTCTGATGAGGCCTTACACTGCATATGCCACCATGTTGTTTCCTGGTCCATTTCCACACTTACTGAAATTAGACAGAACATTAAACTATCTCAGAGTTCCTGGTCAACCTGACTGTTCCCCTCATAGCCTATCCAATACCCATTCAATATGGCCCACTCTCTGATCAGGTATTTCTCCATGTGGCTCCTTGTTCTGCAAAGTATGACAGCTATGCTGTTTTTTCCCAAGGTACTCCATTGGTTTAAAGTACTCTTATGAATTCCTGAAGATGAAAGGACGCAGTAAAAATACTATATCTTTCACCTTGTTTATGTCCAAAATAGAATTTTTTCATTGGGTTACTGAGAAAACTTCTATAATAAATACTCTGAGTTTCATGTTTTGAATAAATCTCAGAGGAACAAGAATGAATTTAGTGATTGATCTGACTGTTTCTTTCATTTGGTAGGAAAGGTATTTGTAACATACTCTGTGGACACAGCCAACGAAATCTGTTTCTTTGTGAACTTCCTGCGTGCCAATGGCTTTGAAACAGCAGTAAGTAATTTTCACAATTTTCCTCCTGGAGAAATGGTGTAGGAAACAACAGGACTAGCAGAGTCAATTTCTTGCCTAGTGGTGTCATAACACATTGGGTAAATTTTCATGGAACCGTCTAGGCGGATGTGTGCTTTATTATTCACAAAATAGGAAGCAGGTGGAACTAAGGTGGATTTGTGACAGAAAGCAGGGGGTGATAGTGAATAGTTACTTTTGTCAGTTTGGGAGGTGGTTTCAGTCATGTTCCCCAAGGAATACTTTGGATCTGTGACTCTTTTCAAATGTTGTAAGTCATCCAGACCCATTTGCAATGGGCATTTGTGCAGTTTGCAGCTGTTAGAAACATAGAAATCTACAGTACATTACAGGCCCTTCGATCCGCAATGTTGTTCCGACCATGTAACCTACTCTAGAAACTGCCTAGAATTTCCCTACCACATAGCCCTCTATTTTGCTAAGCTCTATGTACCTATCTAAGAGTCTCTTAAAAGACCTTATTGCATCTGCCTCTACCACCTTCACTGGCAGTGCATTCCACACATCCACCACTCTCTGTGTGAAAAACTTACCCCTGACATCCCCCTTGTGCCTGCTTCCAAGCACCTTAAAACTGTGCCCTCTCATGTTGGCCATTTCAGCTCTGGGGAAAAAGCCTCTGGCTATCCACATGATCAATGCCTCTCATCGTCTTATACGCCTCTATCAGGTCACCTCTCGTCCTCCATTGCTCCAAGAAGGAAAGGCCAAGTTCACTCAACCTGTTCTCATAAGGCACGCTCTCCAATCCAGGCAACGTCCTTGTAAATTTCCACTGCATTCTCTCTATAGTATCCACATCCTTCCCACAGTGAGGTGACCAGAACTGAACACAGTACACCAAGTGGAGTCTAACTAAGGTCTTATGTAGCTGTAACATTACCTCATGGCTCTTGAGCTCAATCCCACGAATGATGAAGACCAACATACCATATGCCTTCTTAATGACACCGTCAACCTGGTGTAAACATTTGACAAATAAACAGGTGGTTACTGGTTTAATGACCTGATGTGGCTGCAGAAGGTGACTGCCAGACTCCAGTATAAAAAGATAGGATTGGTCTTGCAATGACTAAAGATCAAAGTCTAGATCACAAGCTAGGCTTTTCTGTCTTTAAAGGTTCCATGGTAGATGCAGAAGGTTTGGAAGTGCAAGGGAAAGTGAACCATGCACTCCATCTGCTCGAGAAGGATTTGTGGTGGGATGGGGCAATAAACATTGATTTTTCCAGTGATGCACAGATGCCAGTAAGTAGGTTAAAAAAATCTGATTGTTTATTTATGTAATTATTTATTGGGATATAGTGCAGAATAGGCCCTTTGAGCTACAGTGCCCAGTAAAGTTAAAAAAAAAAGTTAAAGTCTGTCCCGAGCCTTTGTGGTCCATCAGGCCGATGCTTATGCCGGTTTCTGTGGTGTGAAGCGACTGAGAGTACGAGATTCCCCCTCCTCCGGATAGGATGCTAGTCTATCGCGAGGTTAACCCCCAGCACTTTGCCAGTACCCATTTTCAGCTGGGTGGACTGGAGCAGTGTGTGGTTAAGTGCCTTGCTCAAAGACATAACACGTTGCCTTGGCCAAGACTCAAACCCACAACCTTCAGATCGTGAGCCCAACGCCCTGACCACTTGGCCGCGCAAAACCCCTGACTTAATCCTGGCCTAATCACGGGACAATTTACAATCACCAATTAACCTACCAACCAATACGTCTTTGGACTGTGGGAGAAAACCCATATGATCATAGAGAGAATGTACAAGCTCCTGACAGGCAGTGGTGGGAAGTGAATCCGGTCACCTGTACTATAAATTGTGCCAACCACTGCATGACCGTGTCACCAATGCCTCTGGATTAACAAACCCAAAACCCCCTTCTGAATAAAAGATTTGTTTTCACTGCTTTTTAGGGAGACTTTTGCAAAAGAAAAGTTTGCACCTCACACCACCATCCCCCATGCCCTTTGTCCGCCTCTGTGCAAAATGTCAAAAGCTTCAGAGAGGAGCTGAGAATTGATTTCACTCCAGAAGTTGCAAAGGTCTTGAGTCTGAATGGGTGGTAGAAGCTGACTGCATATAGAATAATTTATTTAGAAAAAGAAGAACTGGTGTCCAAAGATGAGGAACTTACAGGATAAGGAACAAAACTATGTAGGGAATTGGGTGTAAATACTACTGCTCTTTCAAATAGTCAGCATAGGCATGGGAGGCCAATGGCCTTTCTCTAGGTCTTATTATTCTAGGACACATATACATAGAACAAATTTCTGCTACTTGGATAAGAAAGGTTTTTAAGGGGCATGATCTTTAGTGGGTTTAAAGATATGTCCCATCACTGTACTCGGTGCTGGAGAGTCACCTGTGTAGCAACACGGGCCACCTGAATCAATTTTAACTTCTATTGGCTGAGGCTCAGAGGAGTGTTCTCTCTCCCTTAAGGTTGTGGGTTCAAGTCTCACTCCAGTCACGTGGGCACAAAATGTGGACTGATGCCATCCTTTCGGATGAGACAATGAAACCTTGGTTGCTTTACCAAGTGATGTAACAAAATTAGGTGCATCATCATCATTATGTGCTGTGTCATATGATGTAGGCGATTATGGTCCATGACCATGCTTGCTCTTGGCAAATTTTTCTACAGAAGTGGTTTATCATTGCCTTCTTCTGTGCAGTGTCTTTACAGGATGGGTGACCCCAGCCATTATCGATACTTTACAGAGATTGTCTGCCTGGTGTCAGTGGTCGCGTAACCAGGACTTGTGATGTGCAGCAGCTGCTCATACGACCATCCACCACCTGCTCCTGTGGCTTCACAGGACCCTGATCAAGGGGCTAAGCAGGTGCTACACCTTGAGCAAGGGTGACCTGCAGGTTAGCAGAGGGAAGGAGTGTCTTACTCCTCCTTTGGCAGAGAAATATCTCTAGCCTACCAAGTTAGATGGCTTTATTTAAATGGGGATATAATTACTATCTTGCCCAATATTTATATACCTCAATCAACATTTTCAAATATTGGATTAAGACTTTGTAGCTTCTTTGTACACAAATTGTTTCATCCATTTGAAAGGTGACTCCATTCAAAAGTACATCAATGTCACAATTGGATCATTACCTGAGTTTTTCTTGTTCTACAGATCGACATTTTTGAGGACTCAGTTCGGGGAATAGACATTATCAAATGGATGGAAGGATATCTGACTAATGTGAGTACTGTACAAGAACCAGTCTGAAATTCCACTGTGACAGTGGCGTTGATAGTTAATGGCAGGACTCGCCACTGGATCTAAAGGTAGTGGGTTCAAGTACCACTTCAAGACCTGAACTTGTGCTGTTGTATTTTGCTCCTATGCCAGTACTGAGGGAGTGCAGCTCTGCCTGAGGTGCCAGATTTCAGATGAAACTCTTCCCATCCTCTTAGTTGAATGTAACTAATCCCGTGACTTTAGTGGCAGAAGCGGAAGGGAATTATCATTCGTGTACTAGCTGATTCTTTCATTCCTCTCCAGTGACGGCATAGTAGTGTAGTGGTTAGCACAATGCTTTATGGTACCAGTGACCTGGATTCATTTCTCGCCACTGCCTGTAAGGAGTTTGTATGTTCACCCCATGACCACGTGAGTTTCCTCGGGTGCTCCGCTTTCCTCCCACAGTTCAAAGTCATACCAGTTGTAGGTTAAGTGGTCATTGTAAATGGTCTCCTGACTAGGCTAGGATTAAAATCAGGGGATTGCTGGGTGGCGTGGCTCACAGGGCCAGAAGGGCCTATTCCATGCTGTAGCGAAATAAATAAACAGATATATAGGTAGATAGGTAGAAAGGTAGATAAATAGTCATGGCAACCTTGCTTTAACAGCTGCACTTTGGGTCAAGGAGGAAGGAGGAATCAGTTTGAATCTGCTCTCCTTACTGCTTTCAGTTGGTCACCCTGGTCAATTCGGTCTGTCTCCCTTCAAGTACCACCCACCAGCCACAGTAGATGCCAAACCACTAGTGTCAGGCTCTCTCACTCTCAGTGATACCAGTTCCATTTTAAGCTGTCACTGGGAAGGAAGAACTTGCCTTTTTGTGGCACCATTCAAGACCTCAGAATGTCCCTGTTCCTTTCTAGATTGTGTTTTGTTTTTCAGTTCTGGTCACCAATTGCTCCTATAAAATAAATAGCCAGATATCAAAGAAGCTGTTATGACACAGAAGGAGGTTATTTGGCCCACTTGAACTTTACTAACCCACAGCAACATCAGCTGTCCTATTCTATTAATTTCCGTTAACTGCCCACATACTTCCTGTTCAATACACCAAATCCGTAGAAGCTCCGAAATCCAGATCATTGCAACTTGATAAGTAAAAATTATTTTACCTCAGACCTCCCTTGTATCTTTTGCCCCAATTTTAAATCTGAATCTTCTGAGCTTTGAACCACTTGCTAAAGGGAACAGCTTCCCTCTGTTTACCCTATTTTATGTACCTCTGTGAAATCCCTCTTTCAACCTTCCTTGTATGAGTAATGATCATAACTCGAGTCTAAGGTAGCATTTGAAACCCTCTTCCCTGGAACTAATTTAGTGTGCCCAATTTTTTTTATCTCTGTCTGGGCCCTTCATATTCTTCTAGTTGTGGCCTAAGTAAGGTTTTACATTTTTAAAGTCAGGCTTTGTTATTCTGCCCTTTGTCCCAACCAGCATTGTGCAAACTCTGACCAGAGTCTGCAGCAGAGTCTTGAACAAACTGGAAGGGTTAAAGGTCAGTGACTGGGATTTGGGTGTGAACATGTTAGCTACAGTATAGAGAAAGAGGCCCTCAGAGTTGGGGCACACAGGGGAGGTCACTGACCATGAGAATGGGGAAGGAAGAGCATGATAAACAGAGGGTCAGGCAAAGGCTTCTTGTGGTGTTAGCTGGGGGGAGTATTGGAAAGGCACACCTTATGAAGTGAGCTTGTCCCTGTCTTGAAGACAGCGCAGAGGTGACTCTCCATTTGATTCCTGTCATAAAAGGGTTGTCTTATGAAGGACAAGACGGCAGCTTGGGCCTGTACTCCTTGATGTTTAGAGAGGTAACCTTATTGAAATGTCAGAGTTTCAGGGTAGATGGGGTGGGGGAACCTAGAGCATGAAGCATAGTCTGAGAGCAAGAGGACACTTATTTAAAGTGTGATGAGGAAGATTTCATCTTTGTGAATCTTTGGAATGCTCCACAGAGAGCTGTAAAAACTGAGTGACTGAATATATCTGAGTCTGAGCTAGAGGTTTAGATGCAGAAGAACAGAGGGTTATTAGGACTGGACATTTGAAGTCAAGATAAGATAGGCTGATCTTACTGAATGATAGACTAGGCTTGAAGACTAAATGGTCCACTCCTATTCCTTTTTCTTTTGACTCTTGTTTCTCTCTCACTGCCAGTTTCTCAAGAACTGGGGAAGCCAGCTAGCAAATGCATAATCTTGAGAAATTCTGCAGATGCTGGAAATCCAAAGCAATACATACAAAATGCTGGTGGAACTCAGCAGGTCAGACAGCATCTATGGAAATGAATAAACAATCAACGTTTCAGACCGAGACCCTTCTTCAGGACTGGAAAGGAAGGGGAAAGACACAGGAATAAAAAGGTGGGGGGAGGGGATGGAGGCTAGCTAGAAGGTGATGGGTGAAGCCTGGTAGGAAAGCTAAAGACCTGGAGAGGAAGGAATCTGATAGGAGAAGAGAGTGGACAATAGGAGAAAGGGAAGAAGGAGGGGACCCAAGGAGAGGTTAGACTGTCATGTGCCCCGTGAGAGCTAAGTTTAAATTTTTTAATGACTTCGTACACTTGTCCATGATGGAGCCGTCAGACACCTCAAAAGCTCACATATAAAGGACAACGAGCTGGGGTAATTGTTTTTCATTTAGGACCTGAACATGCCCAGCTGGTGAGTGTGTATGGGTTAATATTTTTGCCCATCTTAGAGCCTGAGGCTTAGCGTCTTCACCAGAGAACACTCCCTCACCACTGCAGAGAAGTGTCAGCCTAGATGTCTATGTGGAATTGAATCCCACAAGAATACTCAGAAGTATTCCACTCTCCCAAATGGCACTGAACCTAATTTCATATCTTCTTGATAGGATGGTATATCATCTTAAAAACTTTCAAAAATTTAAAATAATTATGCATTTTTGCCACATACAGTACTGTGCAAAAGTCTCAGGCACATATATATAAAGTATAGCTAGGGTGCTTATGACTTTTGCACAGTTCTATATTTGTCAACATGAAGCGGAGAACAAGTTCGTAAATCTGGCGGGAGCTAACTATGCTGGGATTGGTGAGTGTGGAGCGCTGCGAGGGGGTTGTGGCAGAGAAGAAGTACCAAGGGTGGGTGGTGGCACGGGTGCAGACACACCCAGCCCTGAGACACTGGGCAGGATCATTTGATTCCAAACAATTGGTTTATTGATCATTACAGAATGTCTCTCTGGTACTTCCCGCTCCCTCCCCTCTCCCTTCCCCTTTTCCCAACCGTGATCCCCTCTCCACGCCCTCTTCCCACTCTCAGTCCACAACAGAGACCCATATCAGAATCAGGTTTATCATCACTCACATATGTCATGAAATGTGTTTTTTTTTCTGTGGCAGCGGTACAGTGCAATACATAAAATTACTACAGTACTGTGCAAAAGTCTTAGGTACCCTAGCCATATATAAGTGCCTAAGACTTTTGCACAGTACTGCTAATTGTTCTAGTCTTCTTTCAAAAGTTTTAATAAAATTCTAACTTTAGTACTGATTTCACCAAAGATCGTTAGACTGTACATTTGCTCGAAACAAACACATGAAGACCTTTATGGGGATGGGGGATAAAGTTTTGAAATTAAATAAACTTTAGAAAATCTCCATTCTTTGACTTTGAATAGCTATATTGTCATTCATACCAATAGAACTTCTACATTAGCCGGAAGTCACAGAGTCAGCAATTTTCTCTTTTTGTTTACAGAGAGAAGTGATGATTGTAATAGCAATTAGTCCAAAGTACAAGCAGGACATTGAGGGAAGTAGATTGGAGCAACTGAACGATGAGCACAGTTTGCACACAAAATACATCCACAGAATGGTAAGAGCTCCCGGGTATTTGACCTGTTTGTTCATTGGTCACCATCCCAGCACATCGGTGCAGGTGTTCCTCAGTACAGTGTCCTAAAGCCGTCCTTTCTCAGCTAATTCATCAATGATCTTCCTTCATAAGGTTAGAAGTATCTGTTCATCTTATCATAGCACAAAGTTCAGACCAATTCACAACTTCACAGCAAATGAAGCAGCCCATCCCTGCACATGTCAAGATGTAGACAATATCCGTGCATTGATTGAAAAGCATCGGGTTATATTGAGCTATAGGCGTGCAAAGCTGACAACCACCTCCATAAAGGCAGTGTTTTAAACCACATTACATGGATATTCACTGCCATTCAATTTCCAAAATTCCTAGCACTAACATTATTAAGGACACAAGTGACCAAAACCTCATCCAGACACATAAATACTCTGGCTACAAGAGCTGGTCAGAGGCTGGGTATCCTGTAGCGAGTGACTCACCTCCAGACACCCAAAGCAGATCCACCATGTACAAGGTGGAAGTCAGGAATGTGATGGAAGTCTCTCCAGTTGCCTGGATTAGGGGTTCCCAACCTGTGGTCATGGACCCATTGCTTAATAGTATTGACCCATGACATAAAAAAGGTTGGGAACCCCTGGCCTAGATGAATTCATAGCAAACAACTCTCAGAAAGCTTGAGTTGCATGGAGGACGTGGGAGCCCACTTGATTAGCATCCCATCCATCATCCTGAACATTTACTCCTTCTATTTCTGCTGCACAGTGGCTGTTTTATATACCACTCACAAAGTGCACTGCAATTATTCGCCCAAACCCCAACCTACATGTTCACCTCCAAGTGGAAATATATTATTATTAATTCATCTTCACTGAGTCAAAATCCTGGAATATATCCTACCTATAACATGCTGAGTGCAGCAAACATTGGGCAGGACTCCAGGGGTAATTTCCACGCTGTTCTTTGAGACGGTGCCAAGGGATCTATTTTAGACAGAAGGGATGGTTAAATTTCTCACACAAGTACTGCTTTTTCAGCCTATAATGTTTCCCATACAAGCCTCTGGTGTAGAATTTGAATGCACAACCTTCTGACCTTGAGGCAAGGTGTTATGAAGTAGAGTCACTTGTAATCCCTCCCAGATGAATTTATGCACACTTCATCACTTTGACTTTCCTGACCATATAGTATGTATGCGATAATTTACCTCTGCACCAGGACCTCAAAAATAATTTAAGGTTATGTGTGTTTCTCCAACCGTACTTTTGCACTTTATGATTGTCTTAATAGGGAGCTACTTAGATGACACACAGCAAACTACTTATCTGATGACTGCGACCGCACACCAAGTATAAGTCAGTAGTGATACCTGTCATTGGCATGGCCCAATCAGCAGTTCACACAGCTGCAGATCCAGCGCTTGTGGTGAATTACGTCCTGGTGGCTGAGGTTCAGGGGCATCTGTAGCATTGATTGTTTCAATAACAGCTACTCTTTTCTCCGGAATGCACTACTTATACAATTCTCCCAATAAAGCAGCTAAGCTAATAGTGGTTGAATTCTTGACCACCCATGACATGTAATTCATTATAAATGGCTTTTTTTCATCCTTTTGCTTGCCAGGACACATTATCCCACCTAAACTCACATGCACACATTAATTGTTGTGAGGATTGTCCAATGCAGTTCACTACTGCAAGTAAAATGGTACAAATAGACAAGACGCTACCAGTCCCCATAGAAGAAGTGATGGCTCCCCTTGTGCGTGGTGAAGATGTAGATATGGTAGTAGTCACCACATGAAGTGTGCAAAGAAAGGCACCCTTGCGAACAGACAAAAAATTGTCATTAAAACATGTCGCCACATTTTTGTCTGATCTTCTCAGGCTGCTCGTGCCTTTTCTCCTGGTAGGGACTCCGTAGCCTCCTTCAAGACCATTGTAGGATGAAGTCATGCAGGTTGAAGCATCTGTGTTCCACCAGTGAATTCGAATCAGATTCATTCTCACTGTCATGTTGTGAAATGTGTTGTTCTGCGGCAGCAGTACAGCACAAGACATAAAAGCTACCATAAGCTACAAAATTAAATAAGTGGTGCAAAAGATGAATAATGAGACAGTGTCCTTAAGTTCATGGACCATTTAGAAACCTGATGGTGGAGAGGAAGAAGCTGTTCTTAAAAGATTGAGTGTGGCTCTTCAGGCTCCAGTGCCTCCTCCCCAATGGTAGTAACACAAAAAGGGCATGTCCCAGGTGATGAGACTCCTCAGTGACAGATGCCACCTTCTTGAAGTAGCGTCTCAGAATGTTGGACTTGTGTGGATCCACAGTTTCAAGTACACTACCAGTGGTAGCTGTGCCCTCACCTGTCTGTCCTCCAAGCTTCCTAAACCTCTCTGCCGAGAGATCTCTCTTCAGTTCTTTAAGATATTTCTTGGAACCCATACCTTTGAGCAAGCTTCTAAACATTTGTGCTGAGAACTGTGTTTGAGTCAGTGTTAAATTCTATTTGTTACTTTTTAAAACAGATTTTAAAATCTACTTCCAGTTGTCCATCTATTTCTTTGTCAAGCTCACTGTTAAAAGAGCCTCAGTGTGCCAACAGTGGCCGGAAATGTTATGTTTGGGGTGGTTGATGGGATACCAATCAAGTGGGATGCCTCTTCTTGATGGACGAGTCTCTTGAGAGTTGTTGGAGCTGCACTCATCCAGGCAAGTGAAGAGAGCTCCATCACACTCCTGATTTGTTTCTTACAGATCGTGGAAAGAATTTGGGGTGTCAGGGGATGTGTCAATTGCCACAAGATATCCAGCCCCTGACCTTCTCTTATTGCACAGTGTTTATGTGGCTAACTCCAACTGAGTTTCCAGTTAATGGTGACTACCTTTGGTGCACAGTGGCTACTGTGTGGACTACCTGTAAAATGACTTGCAGTTTTCACCTAGGGTACTCCAACAGCATCACTCAACCTTATCACTTCTACAACCAAGTAGGGCGAGGAAGCAGATAGATGGGAACGTTACCACTTGCAGGTCTCTCTATGTTAAATACCATCCTGATTTGGAATTTCCCATCCTTTGAAGTTCAAAAAGGTGCAAAGGTTTAAAGGTTGTATCCAGTATACAACTCTGAGATTCATCTTCTCCAGATAGCCATGAAACAAAGAAAAATCATGGAAGTAATTGAAAGAAACGCAACAGCTCACCCCCCCCGCACAAAATAAAAGAAAAGAAACAAAAACTCGCAAACCCCAAATCCCAACACCCTCCCTCACAAAAGAAAACACTAACATATAATCCACACAGAAAAAGGGCAACAAGAGCACCAAACCCCAAACCCCAACCCCCTCCCTTGCAAAAATAAAATCAAACCCCAAACCCCCAATATGCCATTCAGCAACAAGAAAGGAAACACAGAAAACTGAAGGAGACCAATACGAACCACAGACCACACCAATAATCACATAAATCTCAGAATTCTGATAACATCCACTGACAGGCATCAAGGAGAGCTTCCAAGGAAAGCAATTCATACACCACGGCTTTCCGAGGAGAGCGACTCAATTCAGCGGCTTCCAAGGAAAGCCTGCTCGAGCACAGGGGCTTTCCAATCATATAGGTCATCAGTTTGTGTAGATCCTAGATCTTCCTACCCAACAGCACTGTGGGAGCCCCTTCACCAGAACTGCAGCGGCTCACTCTTCTCAGGGTGTTGGCCAGGACATGCCTCTGAATGTCAAGGGTAGGTGTGCAGACCTTGTCTTATTGGAAGTCAGCATTTTCTGTGGAGTGAATGTTACTTGCCGTTTGTGAAGCCATGCCCAAACATTTCCTCGATCTTGTTGCATTCTGCTATGAGCTGCTGCTTTTGCTGAAGTTGCCAGTGTTGTCCAATCATCAGAGAGCAACCCAACTTCTGACATTGTGATGGAAGGACGGTCATTGATGATGCAGCTGAAGATGGTTGGATCTAAAGCACGACCCCGAGAAATCCTGTTATACTGCCTTGGGGCTGGTTTGATTTATCTGCAACTGCAGCCATCTTTCTTCATGCAAGATGTGACTCCACCCTTTGGAATATTTTTCTGCTTGATGGCCATAGACTTCAGTTTTACTAGGGTCCCCTGATGCCACATGTGGTCAAAATTTGCCTTGCCAAAAACAAAATGCAGCAATTTGCACTTCACCTGTTCCTTGATCTTTGATCCACATTCAGACTGACACTGTGATGAGGGCTGTGGGAGAGAGGTCCCAGTAAAGCCCAAACCTGCATCAGTGAGCAGCTGCACAGAATAGTCTTGGTCTCCAGGAATGTGTTTAAGTATAAACCTTTGAGTATACAGTGCAGTGCCATAAAAGCAAAAGTGTCATGCTGCATCCAGTAAAGAAACCACTCACTTGCACACTACTGCCAAATGCAAAACAAATTTGCACATTGACAGAAAGATATCTGTTTGTGGACATAACAAAGTTATTGATGAAGGAAATTGGTTTGTGCAGTTTCTGGCTGCCTGTGTTTCGAGGAATCTAGAAGAATGAGACTACTTTCCTCTCATGTTGGTATAGTGCAAGGGTGTCCAACCTTTTTTGCGCTGCAGACCGGTTTAATATTGACAATATTCTTGCGGACTGGCCGACCCGGGGGGGGGGGGGAGGGTTGCCAACGGACAAGTGCAGCAGTCAAATAAGACTACAATGACCATGAAGCCTTGCGCGGGAACCAGTGCGCATGCGTGTACCTGCCGCTATTATTCTCTGCAAACAACGGGAATTCTGCAGATGCTAGAAATTCAAGCAAAACACATAAAAGTTGCTGGTGAACGCAGCAGGCCAGACAGCATCTCTAGGAAGAGGTGCAGTCGACGTTTCAGGCCGAGATGCTGCCTGGCCTGCTGCGTTCACCTGCAACTTTTATCTGTGTTGCTTATTCTCCGCAAAGCGTTTTTGGCGATTCTGTTCGGGGTGGGGGGGGGGTGTTCATCACGACCGGAATATTGGTAATAAGGGGCTAATACACTCAATTTCGTTTCTAAAAGGGTTTATCTAACGAATTTAATATTAAACACACAGCGTATATATTCCTCGCATGAATATAGTGATGTCAATCATCAGGGGAGGACGGGGAGCTTGAAGTGTTGAAAGAACCTCCAGTAGAAGTGGTAGAGGGAGGTTCGATATTATTTAAAGAAAAATTGGATAGGTATATGGACAGGAAAGGAATGGAGGGGTATGGGCTGAGTGCAGGTCGGTGGGACTAGGTGAGAGTAACTTTCGGCACGGACTAGAAGGGCCGAGATCGCCAATTTCCGTGCTGTAATTGTTATATAGTTATATAAGTCACTTATCAGTCAATAGCATCGTAACATTTTAAGTAACGTTTGGATATTAAACACACAGCACATATTTTCCCCGTATGAACATATAAAATCATTGCAACACACCGGTATCGCTGAATCAGTGGGAGCCCTGGGCTTATTTCCCTGCAACAAGACGGTCCCATCGAGGGGTGATGGGAGACAGAGATACTCGAAGGGGGTTCCTTATGTCCAGTCTATTTAGTTTTCATCGCATTCATTGCAGAGATATGTTGGAAATGGAAGCAACGTTTTCAGTGCTTTCCTGACTATCTCAGGATATTTAGCCTTGACTTTGATCCAGAATGCTGGCAGAGATGTTATGTCAAACATACTTTTCAGCCCACCGTCATCTGCAAGCTCGAGGAGTTGATTTACTTCCCGCGCTGACATAGACGACGCGTGCGTAATGACCTCGTGTGCGTTCAAGCTCAACAATGGGCGTAACAGGGAATGAGGAAAAGTGCAACTGACTCATATCGCCAAATCATTTCGTTTCCTCGCGCCCGGTAGCAAATGCTCCGCGGCCCGGTGGTTGGGGACCGCTGGTATAGTGTTTCCATGAGGACAGTGATATGTGTTCACACCCATTGTTAAGTAGAAGGGTGGATCGCAATGTCAATGCACAGTTTAGGAAGTGCTGAAGTTGGCATTGCAATACATAATAATAAAAACTGTAATTTACAGTAAGTATACATTATTTTTAAAAAGTTAAATTAAATAACTGCAAAAAGAGAAAATAAAGAAAAAGTAAAAAAGTGAGAAAAAGAAAAAAAAGTAAAGAAAAAATCATTATAGAACGTCATAATGGCATTGGTCTTGTTAATGGCATTTGTTAGTCTGTATGAGCCTTCCTGATAAAGGTGGATCAAAGTAAGGTCACCAGGGATAATAATCCTCATTCAAACCCAGTCCGGCATGTGGGTGTTGGCTGCTGCAGTTTTTGCATTAGGTAGAGATAGTCATCAAGTCATACAGGATGGAAATGGGCCCTCTGACCCATGCAAACCATTAAGCACACATTTCAACTAATCTTAACCAATCCCATTTTATCACACTTTCTCATCAGCTTCCCCCAGTTTCTACCATCACCTACACGCTAGGGGTGATTTAGAGTGCCCAGTATACCTGCCAACCTGCACTCTTTGCGATGTGGGCAGAAACCTGAATGCCCGGAGGAAACCCACATGGACACGGAGAATAAGATAGAACCAGAGGACAAAGTCATACTTGAGCTGCTGAAGCTATGAGACAGCATTTCTGCAGTTTTGTCATTATGCCACTTTAATTGTTTGGGTTTTTCCTCACTATCTGGAGCAAATTTCAGCCCTAGATGTCAACCAGGGTTAACTCTAAAGTGTCCCACTGCAGTCCATGGGGTATTTTCTAGTGTTTACAGAGCAGAGCTATAAATATGTTCTCTTGTTTCAGATGCAGATTGAATTTATACAACAAGCAAGCATGAACTTTAGGTTTCTTCCAATACTTTTTCCGAATGCTACCAAGGCAAGTTGTTCTATTCATTCCACCAAATTTACACATATAGGCTCAACAAGAATACTGTATGGAATTTCTAAAAGTAAACCAATGCATAGCTCTGTCCTTCTCAAAACAAGTGGTCACTTGTAAGGGGAAATTCATTCTCTTGAAGAATTGTGAATCACTGAAATTTGCGGCTTTGAAGAGCAGTTGGATGCTGGTCCAGTGAGTATATCAATGGTTCAATTAGAGGAGGACAAAATGGAAGGAGAAAATAAAGGCAACGGCTCAAATGATCCACATTGTTAATGAGACATGCTACAGGCTTGAGGACCCACATGACTTCTTCTTTCACTGGCATTCCCAATTTCTATAGAGCAAAGTCCTTCATTACAGAGTCAAAGAGGCAAGAGTAATCTAGTTGACAGAAAGTGGAATCCTTATGTACACTTCATTAAATTTTAACCAATGTTAAATTTGATCACAAAAGTAACCAATCTAAGGATTATTTGTCATTTTCCCAACATCAAACTAAAGCACACAGCCCTGTGTATTCATTATTATTTGAAGCTTACCATAAGATATAGCAGCAGAATTAGGCCATTTGGCCCATTGAGTCTACTTTGCCATTTCATCGTGACTGATCCATTTTCCCTCTGAGCCCCAATCTCCTGCCTTCTCCCCATAATCCCTTCATGTCCTGACTAATCAAGACTGTATCTATATACCTAAAGACTTGGCCTCCAAAGCCACCTATGGCAATGAATTCCACAGATTCACCACTCTCTGGCTAAAGAAACGCCTTCTCATCTCAGTTCTTAAAGGACACCCCTCTATTCTAAGGCTGTGCGCTCTGTTCTTAGACTCTCCCAACATAGGAAGCATCCTCTCCATATCAACTCTATCAAGGCTTTTCAACGTTCAATAGGTTTCAATGAGCTCACCCCTCATTCTTTTGAATTCCAGTGACTACAGGCCCAGAGTCATCAAACGCTTTTCATATGACAAGCCATTCAATCCTGGAATCATTTTCGTGAACGTCCTTTGAACCCTCTCCAGTACACTAAAATATGAAAACTAATTGGCTTTTGCTACTTAATTTTTGTGTGTGTTATAATTTAATAATATAATTCAAGATGCTATATTACTAATATGTAGGAAAGATTATAACTTTGTTCTATCTTGATATTTTAAACTGCAAGTTAAATATTTCTCCTCAAAGAAACATATTTGTCCTTTTATCCTTTTAATATTACCATCGCAAACAAAACCAAATGCAGTGGCTGAAATGACTGTGCAATCCTGGGAACAAATATATGTTCTTTTTTGTAACTTTTACAAAACCGTCAGGCAGCTTAAGAATATGAACTCAGAAGAACTAGGAGCCAAGGTAGGTTATAAGTTCCGTCAATCCTACTGCTGCATTCAGTAAAATCATGGTTGGCCTGATCTTGGCTTCAATACCATTTTCTTGTCTGTTTCCTAAACCCCTTCATTCCCCTGTGGTCTAGATGACTATTGATTTTTGTCTAGAAAATAGAAAATGGGAGAGTGCAGCACAGGAATAGGCTCTTGGACCCACGATGACATGTCAACTAACTAAACTATTAATTAAATGCCGAATTAAATTAATCCCTTCTATCTACACGATGTGCATACTTCCCCATTCTCTGCACATTCATTTGCCTATCTAAGAGATTTTTAAATGCCTTTATTGTATTTGCCTCCGTTACCATCCCTGAGAGCAAATACCAGGCACTCACTGCTCTCTGTGTGTAGAATTAACTTCCCATATCCATCTCCTTTGAATATATCCTCTCTGATCTTAAATGCCCTCTGGTATTACACATCACAATCTTGGGAAAAAGGTACCAGTTGTCTGCTCTGTTTACATCTCTCATAATCTTATAAACCTCTATCAGGTCTTTCCTCAGCTTCTGCCTCTAAAGAGAAACCATCCCAGTCCGTCCAACTCCTCCTCATAGCACGTGGCTTTGATCAAGGCAGCATCTCTTCTGCACCCTCAACAAAGCCTTTGTGTCCTTCCTATAATGAGGCGACCAGAACTGAATGCAATTACAATACTCCAGAGGCAGCCTAACCAGAGTCTATTAATAACAGCTCAGCCTTTCCTGATTGGCAGGTGTGTATTCCTCCTCATTTCAACCTTAAGTAGTTGATCCTTTACTCCAAGAATACAGCTGATATACTCTCCCACCAGCAAGTACATTGGAAACTAACCTCCTCTTTCAATGTCCTGTAGGTTTTAAATAATCAACTCAATAATTTGATTAACTGCATAAAAGGCACATTTATACAGCATCTTCCTCAGTCTTGAGATGGTGCCAAACACTTTACAATTACTGGTGTGCAGTTTGTTGCTGTGATGGAGGCATTCCTGCAGCCAGTTTGCTTGTAGTAAGGATCCTCTTGTCCACAAGGTGCCACTTCCAGCAGTCATGTTGTCTCTCAGCATTGGACTGGTGCGTCAGCCTAGATTTTTAGGTTCAAGTGTCTGATGTGGAACATGAACCTCCTGTTTTTTTTATACTGTATGTACGAAAGATGGAACTAGCCGAGCCACACCCAGTGCCAGAACAGATTAATACAAATGTAGCATTCACCCTTCACTTGGGTTGCACAGGTTGCTGTGGTAACATGGAGAGAACTTGGCTGCAAATCTGGCTGTGCTTTGCCCAGTTTATGGATGTTTGTTGCTAACACATTGTGTACAGTGCAGTTTGGCCCAACAAAGATATACCGAACTTTTACTAAAGTAAAAGCATTCATAGGAGGTAACCGGACATATTCTGGAGTTATTGGAACATATATATGGAAGCCTATGGCTAGTGGATCTGCACCAAGATCTTTGTGCATTGGTGATATATGGTAACAACTTAGGTATAGATGTAGGAGGTGTGATTAGTAAGTTTGTAGACGATGTGCAAATTGAAGATGTTGTGGATATTGAGGAAGGTTGTCTAAGGCTGCAGGAGATTATGGAAAGTTGGGCAGAACATTGGTAGATGGATTTTCATCCCAACAAGCGTGAAGTGATGAATTTAGGGAAGTCAAACAGGGGTAGGGTAGGACATACTGTATACTGTAAATGTTAGGGCACCAATGACTGTTGATGAATAAGAGAGACCTCCAAGTCCATAGTTGCATGAAAGTGGCAACACAAGTCCAGAAAGTGATGAAGAAGACGTATAGCATGTTTACCTTCATAGGTCAGGACAAAGAACATAAGATTTTGAATGAAATATTGCAATTTTTAAAAAGAGTGGTTAAGTTACACTTGGAGTATTGTGTTCAGTTCTAGTTGCCACACATTGAAGGATATGGTTGCACTGGACATAGTGGAGAGGAGAGATAGCAGGACGTTGCCTGGGCTGGAGGACTTTAATTATGTGGAGAGATTGAATAGGCTGGGCTTGTTTTCCCTGGAATCGAGAAGATTGAGGGGTGACCTGATAGAAGTACATGCAATTATGAGAAGCGTAGGCAGAATAAATAATCAAAATCCTTTTCCCACTGTGGGGTAGCGGAAACAAGAGGGTTTAAGGTGAGAAGAAGGAGTTCTAAAGGATGTGTTAGGGTAAGTTTTTTTTTAAAGAAAGAGAGCGTAATTAATAAAAAATTTACACAGACATTTAAATAAACAAGGAAGAGAAAGACACAGTCCTAACGCAGACAAATGAGATTATTGTAGATGGTCAGAAAAGTTAGCATGGACTTGTTTTAGAGCTGTAGACTCTGTTGACACTAAGCTCTACAAAAAAATTAATAAAGTTAAGTGTACATAGAATACTTGAAAGGGTTATTTCTGGATAAAATATTTTGAAGCAAGTATACTATACTCTGTCTGATACATAAAGCCATCCCACATAGAAGAAAAGCATGAAAAAAGCACTGACTAAATGAGTAAGATGATAGCCCATGGATGAATATTGCTTTTTAATTATGGTAAACTTAAAAGCAACTGCATGAAAAATGTCTTCACAATTCTGTTGCATTTCATGAAGCTCCTGTTAGAACATAAAAAAAATTAAGCACTAGAATGGCCCCTTTGGCCCACAATGTTGTGCCAAATTAATTTAGCTAATGATACCTAATTAAACTAATTCTTACTGCCATATCCCTCCATTCTCTGCATATTCATGTAATTATCTAAGATTTCTCCACCACTCACAGCAGTGCATTCCAGGCACCCACTGCTCTCTGTGTAGAATTATTGCCCCCCACATCCCCTCTGAACTTTCCTCCTCTCACCTTAAATGCATGCCTTCTAGTTTTAGAGAGGGAAGAAGATAGCAGCTGTTGACTGTTATTGATAGTGTAGTGTTACCCCGGGTTTCCACTGCTTTAACTAATTGCAACTTGCTGAAGTGAATGAGCACTTTGTCTTCCATCAGTCTGTGTTGCCTTGTATGCTCTGTAACATTCTCCCTTACATTACAGGCACATGTGCCCAGCTGGCTACAGAATACACACATCTACAACTGGCCAAGAGATCGGAAGCGAATCCTCCTCCGACTGCTGAGGGTAGAAGAATATGTTGCTCCACCAATTGGACAGTTGCCCACGATTCAAGCAGTCCCTCTTTGATCCCTTTATTTCATTGACCTGTTTCGTTTTGAATTAGCCGGCTGCATACATTCTTGACTCAATAGAGGCCCCACCTTGTTAAAGTGGACTGCATAGAGGTTACTGTAATTGCCAAGCTGGGTCAGCGTTTGATCAATACGTTTCTCTTTGGTGAGTTATCGTGCAGTGGATTGGCTGCTGCACCCACTGTGAGGTTCTCCAGGTCAAGGTCAACCCTGGGATTGTCTGTGACCTCTGTAAATCTGAAAAAAATGCTTGAAACATCATCAATTTGCATATCATCAACAAACTTACAAATCAGCCCTAAGGCATGCAACATTCTGGTTACCCATCAGGCAGGGAGCATCTCACACATAACATACTTTCTTAAAAAACCTGCAGCTGGTGAGCAGTAGAAGATGACAAGACGGGTAATAAAATGTCCCCTCCCAGCTGACCTTATTACTCTAGATGTTAAGAGTCATCACAGAACGAGGAACTCCTACCCGGGCTTTTTTGCTTCCTGTTATCTATTTTCAGAGTGACCACAAGCACTGGGGAAAGCTCATTGCCAGAGGCACTGGAGAAAGCAGAACAATAAGAACATTGACAGGCAAACACTTAAATTAAAAGAATAACTTTTTTTAAACATGTCCTTTCTCCCTCAGGTTCTCAGCTCTGGTGTTTGCCGCAGCCACTCTGGCCATTAGCAAGCGCCACATTCGAGACATTCTCTTCGTAAAGACTTTGCTCTTAATTGTCCTGTTGAACTTATGAGAAAAGGGAAAGTAAGGTACACATTTTATACTGTTTCTTAAATGAACAGGATGCCTCTGAATACTTCTCTGCCAGTGAGGTATTTCTGCAGATGTTGCAAGAACTTAATGCAGATAATCTGTGCACAGCAAGTTCAGTTGTCAAAGATGTGATAATGGCCAAGACATGTGATAATGTAGTTAAGTCACATGCCTTTCCTAGAAGTAGTACTACTGGATACTTAACGTTCACCGAGTCAAACGTACCTCTGGGCCCGCAATGCTATGCCAAACCAATTAAATTAGTAATCAAATGGCTAACTAAACTAATCTCTTCTGCCCACATAAATGTCCATATCCTTCCATATTCCTGACATTCATGTGTCTATCTAAACATCTTGTAAAATCAGTGCAAGGCCAATAAGAAGAGGGGAGGTGTAAGCGGAGCATCCATTGTGGGAGTGGGCCAATGTTAGACGTTGCCACTACAGGCTTGGGCAAGCACAAACATAGGTTCTAAGTAAGTTTCTAGTAAGTAATTTTTTTTTCTGTTGGTACACTGGGAATGGGTGCAGAGGTAGTGGTATGTGAGATGTGGGAAACCTAATAAAAAGAACTGGAGCTGCAGCTGGATGACTTTTGGCTCATATGAGAGAATGAAGAGGTGATAGATAGGAGCTAAAGGGAAGTAGTCACTCCTAAGTTGCAGGAGGCAGGTAGCTGGGTGACTGCCAGGAGAGGGAAAGGGAATGCCAATGCAAAGTACCCATATGGCCATTTCCCTTAATAATGTGTAGTATTTTGGATACTGTTGTGGGGGTGGGGGGAAGGACTTACTAGGGAGAAGCAGCAGTGACTGAGTCTGGCTCTTTGGCTCAGAAGGTTAGGGGGAAGAAGAAGAGTGCAGTAGTGAAAGGGGAGGAGCAGAAAGCAGATTCTGTGGATGTGAAAGAGACACTGGATGGTATGTTGACTCCAAGGTGCCAGGGTCAGGGATGTTTTGGATCGGGTCCAAAGCGGGAGAAGGAACAGCTCGAAGTTGAGGGACACATTGGTACCAATGACATAGATAGGAAAAGGGAGGAGGTCCTGAAGAGAGAATATAGGGAGTTCGGTAGAAAGCCGAGGTAGTAATCTCTGGATTGCTGCCTATTGCCACATGCCAGTGAGGGTAAGAATAGGATGATTTGGCAATGAATGTAAGGCTGAAGAACTGGTGTATGGGGCAGGGTTTCTGATTTCTGGTTCATTGGGATCTCTTCTGGAGAAGTTATGAACTGTACAAAAAAGATTGGTCTACTCTTTATCAAATCACGGTATTGCTTTGCACTGTATGTTATAATTATGTGGTTTTTGTCAGTTTTAGTCTTGGTTTGTCCTGTGTTTCTTGTGATATCACTCTGGAGGAACATCGTACCATTTTTTAATGCATGCATTTCTAAATGACAATGAACGACGACTGAGTGTCCTCATAATCTAATCTAATCTAAAGGAAATTACAGAGCATGAGAGAGGAGCTGGCCAAAGTTGACTGGAAGGGACTCTAACAGGGATGATGGCAGAACAGCAATGGCTGATGTTCCTGGGGGAAATTCGGAAGGTATAAGAACGATACAGCCCAAAGCTGAAGAATTACTCTACAGGGAGGGTGAGGCAACCGTGGATGACAAGGGAAGTCAAAGACACGATAAAAGCAAAAGAGTGGGCCGATAATAGAGCAAAAAAATAGTGGGAAGGTGGAGGATTCGGAAGCTTTTAAAAACCAACAGAAGGCAACTAAAAAAGCCATAAAGAGAGAAAAGATGAAATATGAAGGTAGGCTAGCTAAAAGAGAATACAAGAAGTTTTTCACATATATAAAGATTAAAAGCAAGCCCAGAGTGGATATTGGACCACTGAAAAATGACGCTGGAGACGTAGTAATGGTGGGACGAAGAAATGGCAGATGAACTTAATAAGTATTTTCACTGTGGAAGACACGAGCAGAATGCCAGAAACGTGGAAGTATCAGGGGCAGAAGTGAGTGTCATTATTATTACTAAGGAGAAGGTGCTTGGGGAACTGAAAAGTCTGAAGGTAGTGACCTGGACTACACCCCAGAGCTCTGAAACAGGTAGCTGAAGAGATTGCAGAGGCATTAGTAATAACCTTTAAAGAATCATGACATTCTGGAGTGGTTCCTGAGGTCTGGAAAATTGCAATTGTCTCTAATGTTTCTGCCCTACCACCACCTCAGGCAGCGCATTTCAGGCACCCACCGCTCTGTGTAAAAAAAAACTTGCCCTTCACATCTTTGAAATTACCCCCCTCACCTTAAACGCATGCCCTCTGTAATGAGACATTCCAATTCTTGGAAAAAGGTATTGTCTGTCTACTCTATCTTTGCCTCATAATCATATAAGCCTCTATCAGATCACTCCTCATCCTCTGCTGCTCCAGATAAAACAACCCAAGTATGTCCAACCTTATGTTATAGCACATACCCTCTACTCCAGGCAGCATCCTGGCAAACCTCTTCTGCATGCTCTCCAAAGCCTCCACATCTGGTCACATGGGGTGACCAGAACGGTATGCAATATTCCAAATGCGGCCTAACTAGAATCTTGTAAAGCTGCAACATAACTTTCTGAGTTTTGAACTCAGCGCCTCAACTAATAATTAGGTCACCAAATTACAGGAAGGATATAAATAAGGTTGAAACAGTGTAGAGAAGGTTTACAAGGATGTTGTCGGGACTTGAGAAACTGAGTTACAGAGAAAGGTTGAATAGGTTAGGACTTTATTCCCTGGAGCATAGAAGAATGAGGGGAGATTTGATAGAGGTATATAAAATTATGATGGGTATAGATAGAGTGAATGCAAGCAGGCTTTTTCCACTGAGGCTAGGGGAGAAAAAAACCAGAGGACATGGGTTAAGGGTGAAGGGGGAAAAGATTAAAGGGAACATTAGGGGGGGTTTCTTCACACAGAGAGTGGTGGGAGTGTGGAATAAGATGCCAGATGAAGTGGTAAATGCAGGCTCACTTTTAACATTTAAGAAAAACTTGGACAGGTACATGGATGAGAGGTGTATGGAAGGATAGGGTCCAGGTGCAGGTCAGTGGGACTAGACAGAAAAATGGTTCGGCACAGCCAAGAAGGGCCAAAAAGCCTGTTTCTGTGCTGTAGTGTTCTATGGTTCTATGGTTCCAATAAAGGCAAGCATGCCAAATGCCTTCTTAACCACCCCATCAACCTGTGTAGCCCCTTTCAGGGAGCTATGACCTTGGACCTCAAGATCCCTCTGCTCATCAACACTGTTAAAGGTATTTCTCTTAACATTGTGCTCTCTCTTTACATTTGACTTACCAAGGTGCAACACTTCACTTTTGACTGGGTTAAACTCCATCTGCCATTTCTGTAACTGATCTATATCCCATTGTATTCTCTGGCAGTCTTTTGTGCTATCCACAACACTGCTGATTTTCATACCATTTGTAAACTATCCATCTACATTTTCATCCAGGTTATTTATATGTATCACAAAATGCAGAGGTCCCAGTACACTTCCCTGTGGAACATCACTAATCACAGACCTCCAGCTGAAGTAAGCCCCTTGAACCACTACCCTCTGTCTTCTTTAGGCAAGCTAGTTCTGAGTCCAAGTGGCCAATTCACCATGGATCCCATGTATCTTGATCTTCTGCATGAGCCTCTGATGAAGTAACTCATCAAATGCCTTAGAAAAATCCATGTAGACCTCTCCCTAGTTATCTCTTGTTCTTGATTTGTGTATAGATTGTCTTTGGATTCTCTTTAATCCTTCTTGCCAAGGACTTACCATGGCACCTCCTGGTTTTCCTAATTTCATTCTTGAGTTTTCTTCTGGTTTCATTATAATCTTAAGGTCCACTGACCTGCACTGTAAAGCTTCCTAAGCTTTACATACTTTTCCTTTTTCTTCTTGACTAAATTCATCACCTCTCTCAACATCCAAGGTTCTCTTACCTTGCCATCCTTGTCCTTCTTTCTGACTGGAACATAGCAGTCCTGTTCTCTCTGCAGTTGGTCTCGAAACACCCTCCACATGTCAGATGTGGACTTGTCCTAAAACCAGCTGTTCCCAATTAATTGTCCCTAGTTCCTGCCTAATGCTCTTGTAATTTTCCCTGCTTCAATTTAACACTCTCCCACAAGTTCCATACTTAACTTTTTCTTCCTTTTTCCAATATTTTTATTACATTTCATATACACAAATACAGAATTCATAAGGATAATTATCATAAATCAAAATAAGGTAGCACAAAATGCACTATATATAAATCACACTGATACAATCATGGTATCCTATATTCATGAGCAATCAAATGAAATAAATTGAATTATGAAATATGGTTAATTATATTATTTAAAAAATCTACACCCACACTACCAAGACAAAGCTGGTTGGTAAAAAAACAAAAGAAAAAAAGAGTACCTTACTATATAGTGTTTATAACAATAGCCCAGATCTATATTTTAATAACAATACAAAGATTTTCAAAATAGTTCAGAAAGGGTCCCCATAACGTTTGAAAATCTTGATTAGAATCAGAAATCGAACAACGAATCTTGTCTAAATTTAAACATGACACAACATCTCATAACCATTGAGCATGTGTGGGGGGGGCATACTTATCTATAGCTATCTTAAAACATAAGGAGTTGTGGTCACTGTTTTCTAACTGTTCACCCATTGTCTGTCCTCTAACTGCTCACCCACTGAAAGGTCAGTCACGTAGCCAGGCTCATTACCCAATACAAGGCCCAGTACAACCCCTCCTCTTGTTGAACTATTTACATACATAGTATTCCTTTGAGGGGTACACAAGAGGGCATAGGTTAAAGGTCAAAGGAAGATCAGGGGCAGTTGCCTCACATAAAGGGAGATACATCCTTGGAATGAGTTGCCAGAAAGAGAGTTTGAGGCTGGTACATTAGCAATGTTTAAAAGACATCTAGAGAAGTACGTGGATAGGAGGGGTTTAGAAGGCTATGGATCATATGAGGGATGGGATAAGCTCACTGGGTAACATAGTCGGCATGGGCCAGCTGGAATGAAGGGCCTGTTTCCGTCGCTATGACTCCATAAGTCAGGTGTTCGTAGCCTGGAAAGAATATGTTGTGTGTCTCCTATTGCAGATGCCTAACACTGGTCCACAGTCATTCACAAGTACTAGTATCATGCCTTTAAAATGAAAGTTCCCATCTGGTTAGTTGTTTTTATAACTGAGCCTCAGTTTCTCAGAGATGAGTGACAAGGAAGACCAGTTTAGGTCTTTACGCGAGATGTCAGAGAACCAGATCTAGGTGAACTTTATGTCCTCCTCAGTTGAATAACTTCATTGATGCTGTTATTCACATCTGAAGCAACCAAGCTAAGATACTGGAGTGATACCAGTGCCTTTAAAACCATAATCAGCATCTACTACAGCAAGAAAGGAAATCAGCAAAGGCAAGTTAAACGATCTTTGCAGTTACCTTTCATTTTTGTTGACATTATATTGACCTCAGCATAGAAACATTAGATATAGTAGCCAAAATTTCTTAGTGCTACTGTATTGCTGAATATGATCACATCTAATCCTCTTTCTAATCTACACTTAACCACTCTCCCAACATATTCCTCAATATTATGAGAATCCAGAAATCTATTGGACAAGTCTAAATGTGTTTGCCTTCTCTGGGTTCCAAAAATACTCAACATTCTGTCTAAAGAAGTATTCCAATCCCAATGTCTAGATCTTTCAATGAAATTATCACTCATCTTCCAAACTCTAGAGAACATCAGCCCATTCCAGTTCAAAAGTCAAGAGGTTATGTTGCACCTTTCTAAACCCCTCTCTTTGGGGAGGGTGCAGAAGAGGATTACCAGGTTGCTATCTTGATTTGAGGGCATATACTAATAAAAAAGGGTGGGTAAACTTGGGTTATGTTCTCTGGAGCAGCGGAGGTCGAGGGCAGATCTGATAGAGGTTTATAAGATTATAAGAGGTATAGAGTAGACAGTGAGTATCTGTTTTCCAGAGCAGAAATGTCTAATACCAGAGGATATGCATTGAAGGTGAGAGGGGGTAGGTTCAAAGGGGAAGTGAGGGGGAAAGATTTTTACTCAGAGAGTGGTGGATTGTGCTGCCTGGTATGGTGATAGAGGCCAAATACAATAGAGGCTTTTAAGAGACGTTTAGATATGCACATGGATGTGAGGAAGATGCAGTGATTTGCACATTGTGTAGGTAGGAGGAATTAATTAGAGTTTGGGTGTTTATGATTTGCTTCTTAATTGGTTTGGCACAGCAATTGGTTTGGCTCGAAGGGCCAAATGGCCTACTCCTGCACCTATTGTCTATTGTCTATTAACATTGAGGGCTGAAGGGCTGTTCCTGTGCTGTACGGTTCTATGTTCTATGATACAGCTCAGTCCTTAGAGTCAGTAAATACTGTATAAATCTTGGTCAGATTATCTTTCTATAGTCAGACTACAGCTCCCACATTAATTGTGGGTTTGTTAAAATCTTGACGCTAACACCCACACAATCCCATCCTGTTGTGCTAAAGGCAAAGTTCTTTTTCTCCTAATTGCTTGTGTTTTGTGTTATTTTTTTATGATGCATTCACTGAGACCACACATTCGTTCTGCAGGTCAATATCTCCTAATCTCTTAATTTAGTAAGTTTATTTTCTGTTCTCCCTAGCAAAATCAAAATATCACATTGCCTCCTGTTATCCATCACCACTCTCTGAGCTAGAGATTCATTGCATGGTTCATTAATAGTTACAAGATGGGTGCCAGTAGCATTGCTGGTAGAGCTGCTACCTCAGAACTCCAGAGACCCAGAGGCTGTATAGAGTTTTCACTTTCTCCCATGCCCCGCTGTTGCTTCTTTACATCTACCTCACAGTATACCAGCATACTTTCATCAGGACGTCATCAGAACGTTTCAGGCCGAGTCCTGATGAAGAGTCTCGTCCCGAAACATTGACTATAGATCTATAGATGCTGCCTGGCCTGCCGAGTTCCTCCTGTGTTTTGTGTGTGTTGCTCTGGATTCTCAGCATCTGTAGAATCTTTTTTGTTTATACTTTCCAATGCAGCCTTGTGTTGTCAGTAGACCTGCATTATCTCAGTCCTCATCAGCTGATCTGAATTGTGGTTATTTCCTGCAGTCAACTCTGGAAAAGATGAGGAGCGACGAAAGCAAAGTTTCAGATGGGTACAAGAGCTGAGCAGTTAAGTGAGTGGACTAGCAGCTGGGGTTCTGGACCGTTGATCCAGAGATATGAGATTGAATACCATCTTGGTTGCTGAATATTTGAATAAGACTAAAATATATAAAAACAAAGCTCTTGGTAGTTGCAACCTTGAAACTAACAGATTCTGATGAAAAAAAAATACAATCAGATTAACTAATGTTCTTCAGGGAAGAAAATCTGTTGTATGTGCAAGGTCTAGCCTGTATATGACTCCAGACCTACTAAAGCGATCAACTCTTAACTGTCTCCACAGTTTAGGTATAATTAAAGATGAAGTACAACATACCCATTGCCAGTGACATCCACTGCCTGTGAACAGAGAAGTTTTTAAAGAACAGAGAAGTTTTTAAGGGGAATTATCAAAAAGTGTCATGAAATGAGGAAACTTCATCTCAAAGTGCTTTCCTTGTTAGTAGATGTTTCTTTCACCGAGCAGAAATGGGAAAGAACATTGCTTCTTCGATGCCAATGATCTCTCATTGTGACCCAGCAGTAGCAACATGCAAGTAGATTAGAGGGCTGCTGCAACTAAAATGTTTTTCATTGACAAGCTCAGAAAATTTGCTTATGACTGTTATTAAGATGCAAATTACTTGCATGATATGATCTTCCCTCTGGTTCTTCTCTTCCTCCAAATGTAAAGATAAAATGTCAAGATACATGGCTTTAGGGGATGCCAGTCTTGCAGAATAACATCGCTTACGGTGTCATGAAGTTGTTGAGAAGCATGTTACCTACCATTATAGGTGGAATTTTATTTGACATGTAATTACTTATCAAGAATTAATTAAATCATAATTTATGATGCAGAAGGAGGCCATTGTGTCCACGACAGTAAAAATGGATTTTGGATTAATCCCACATTCTAGCTCCTAAACCCTGATGGTTACTAATGAGTAAGGTACTATTCAAGTGTACTGATGGTTTCTGCCTCCGCCACGTTTTCAAGCAGCTTTCCAGACCACTATCTCAGTTGAGTAAAAACTTCCTCAGAAGTGTTATCAAATTACACAAACTGATGATCTTCCGATAGAGATTTCTCAAAAAAAAAGGAATTTCAAGACGTTTACAGGAATTCTGAAAAAGGTGGCTTGTACTGTTTTCCCATTTCAGTTCTGTTCCACACTGGTGTTTATTAAATTGGTTTTATGTGTATTTCTTTCGAGATTAATGATCCATTCGTGTAAATAATACATCAGATTCACCTTACATCAGAAGGCCATAGAGGTATCCAGATTGTATTGAATTGACCTGTGCAATGCACTTCAATTAACGTGCATTTAAACTTGTCATCTTTTATTTTCTAACTAATATATTTGAAGGCAGCAGCATGATTCTAAACGAAGGACAGTTCATTGGTGAAAAATAAAATCTCTCCTAGTTGAAGAATTGATTTTAATGCAATAGTGGTCATACAAAGCTAAACTCAGAAACTCAACTCAATGAAGGTGAAGTGAGCTTTGTGTGTGCACAAAGGTTCTGGCCTTGTGCACCGGATTGGTTGGTGGGTGAAGTGGACAATTCAATTACAGTCTGATTTATTCTGAATGCAAGATACTGCAGATGCTGGAAATCTAAGATAAAAAGACAAAGTGCCAGAAATATTCACCTTCAAGATACACCTGTGAAGAGAGAAGTGAATTACATTGAAGGCTGATCTTCAAACTTACATCGATTCAGAGTTAACACCTTAACTCTGTTTCTCCCTCTGTAAATGCTGTCTGACAAGCTGAGTACTTTCAGCATTTTCTGAAGATTATTTATTGACTGGAAACATAATTACATACACTGTCTTATATAAGAAATGCATTGCCTAGAAATTTTACATTAACCCCTCCTACTGGAGTTAAGAATCACTTACCCTTTGTATTTCCTCCAAAACACTACCATTCGTTAGAGAGGCTGCAGAAAAGATTCACAAGGATGTTGCCAGCCCTGGAGTGCTTGAGCTATAATTGGATAGGTTGGGACAATTTCCCTGCAGCAGAGGAGGCTGAGGGGTGACCTTTTCACAGTTATTCACAACATATGCCGGTGATAATAAACCTGAGATTCTGATTCTGATTATAAAATCATGAGGGCTATAGATAAGTGGATACTCGGGTCTTTTTCCAAGGGTACAGACGTCTAAACCTAGAGAGCAGAGGTTTAACCACCAACTGCGACTCCAGCCTTGAACTCCAGGCCGGGTCTTTATGTGCTGCTGTTGTGACTCCCGTCTCCCCTTCCCCCACCACCACTCCGCAGCCCCGTCTTCCTCAGATCCCACCGTCAACTCCTGGGCCCTCAGAGGCTCCATCTTCCTCTCACCCCAACCCTCCCCTCTCCATTGACACCCCCAGCCTCCCCCCTCCCCCCTCTGATCCCAGCTCTCATCCGTGCCGGGTCTTTACCATCCCCTCCGACCTTCAACTGTCGGAGGCAGAACGCTCTGTTCTCAGTAAGGGCCTCACCTTTGTCCCCCTTCGCCCACACCTCAGCGAGTTCCGTGTTCGCCACGATGCGGAACTTTTCTTCCGCCGTCTCCGTCTCCGAGCCTACTTCTTCGGCAAGAACTCTTCCACCCCCACCGATGACCCCTTCTCCCGTCTTCAACCCTCCTCTTCTTCATGGACACCCCGCTCTGGTCTTCTGCCTGCTCTGGATCTCTTTATTGCCAACTGCCGACGGGACATCAACCGTCTCGACTTCACCGCACCTTGTCCCCATTCCAACCTCACTCCTTCGGAACGCTCTGCTCTCCACTCCCTCTGCACTAATCCTAACCTTATTATTAAACCCGCTGATAAAGAGGGTGCTGTTGTAGTCTGGCGTACTGACCTCTACCTTGCCGAGGCACAGCGACAACTCGCGGATACCTCCTCTTATTTACCCCTCGATCGTGACCCCACTAAGGAGCACCAGGCCATTGTCTCCCACACTATCAATGACTTTATCCGCTCAGGGGATCTCCCATCCACTGCTACCAACCTTATAGTTCCCACACCCCGCACTTCCCGTTTCTACCTCCTACCCAAGATCCACAAACCTGCCTGTCCTGGCCGACCTATTGTCTCAGCTTGCTCCTGCCCCACCGAACTCGTTTCTGCATACCTCGACACTGTTTTATCACCCCTTGTTCAATCCCTTCCGACCTATGTTCGTGACACTTCTCACGCTCTTAAACTTTTCGATGATTTTAAGTTCCCTGGCCCCCACTGCTTTATTTTCACCATGGATGTCCAGTCCTTATATACTTCCATCCCCCATCAGGAAGGTCTCAAAGCTCTACGCTTCTTTTTGGATTCCAGACCTAATCAGTTCCCCTCTACCACCACTCTGCTCCGTCTAGTGGAATTAGTCCTTACTCTTAATAATTTCTCCTTTTGCTCCTCCCATTTCCTCCAAACTAAAGGTGTAGCTATGGGCACCCGTATGGGTCCTAGCTATGCCTGCCTTTTTGTTGGGTTTGTGGAACAATCTATGTTCCGTGCCTATTCTGGTATCTGTCCCCCACTTTTCCTTCGCTATATCGACGACTGCATTGGCGCTGCTTCCTGCACGCATGCAGAACTCGTTGACTTTATTAACTTTGCCTCCAACTTTCACCCTGCCCTCAAGTTTACCTGGTCTATTTCCGACACCTCCCTCCCCTTTCTAGATCTTTCTGTCTCTGTCTCTGGAGACAGCTTATCCACTGATATCTACTATAAGCCTACTGACTCTCACAGCTATCTGGACTATTCCTCTTCTCACCCTGTCTCTTGCAAAAACGCCATCCCCTTCTCGCAATTCCTCCGTCTCCGCCGCATCTGCTCTCAGGATGAGGCTTTTCATTCTAGGACGAGGGAGATGTCTTCATTTTTTAAAGAAAGGGGCTTCCCTTCCTCCACTATCAACTCTGCTCTTAAACGCATCTCCTCCATTTCACGTACATCTGCTCTCACTCCATCCTCCCACCACCCCACTAGGAATAGGGTTCCCCTGGTCCTCACCTACCACCCCACCAGCCTCCGGGTCCAACATATTATTCTCTGTAACTTCCGCCACCTCCAACGGGATCCCACCACTAAGCACATCTTTCCCTCCCCCCCTCTCTCTGCATTCCGCAGGGATCGCTCCCTACACAACTCCCTTGTCCATTCGTCCCCCCCATCCCTCCCCACTGATCTCCCTCCTGGCACTTATCCGTGTAAGCGGAACAAGTGCTACACATGCCCTTACACTTCCTCCCTTACCACCATTCAGGGCCCCAAACAGTCCTTCCAGGTGAGGCATCACTTCACCTGTGAGACGACTGGGGTGATATACTGCGTCCAGTGCTCCCGATGTGGCCTTTTATATATTGGTGAGACCCGACCCAGACTGGGAGACCGCTTTGCTGAACATCTACGCTCTGTCCGCCAGAGAAAGCAGGATCTCCCAGTGGCCACACATTTTAATTCCACATCCCATTCCCATTCTGACATGTCTATCCACGGCCTCCTCTACTGTAAAGATGAAGCCACACTCAGGTTGGAGGAACAACACCTTATATTCCGTCTGGGTAGCCTCCAACCTGATGGCATGAACATTGACTTCTCTAACTTCCGCTAGGCCCCACCTCCCCCTCGTACCCCAGCTGTTACTCCTTTTTATGCACACATTCTTTCTCTCACTCTCCTTTTTCTCCCTCTGTCCCTCTGAATATACCTCTTGCCCATCCTCTGGGTCACCCCCCCCCCGTCTTTCTCCCTAGGCCTCCTGTCCCATGATCCTCTCGTATCCCCTTTTGCCTATCACCCGTCCAGCTCTCGGCTCTATCCTTCCCCCTCCTGTCTTCTCCTATCATTTTGCATCTCCCCCTCCCCCTCGAGCTTTCAAATCCCTTACTCACTCTTCCTTCAGTTAGTCCTGACGAAGGGTCTCGGCCTGAAACGTCGACTGTGCCTCTTCCTATAGATGCTGCCTGGCCTGCTGCGTTCACCAGCAACTTTGATGTATGGAGCAGAGGTTTAAGGTGAGCGAGGAAAACTTTAAAGGGGACCTGAGGGCTGATTTTCCACACAGAGTGTGGAGGGTGTTGTACATTTAATATTTCATTAGTATTAGAGTAATCTGGTTTTATATATATATATATATATAGTTGAATAAGCATTCTTGTTTGTTTAAATAATTCATTATGGGTTATATGTAAAAATACTTGAATTGCATATGTCATCACACTACTACGTGATATGTGTGCGCCTCGCTTAAAGTAAACACAAAGTTAGACCTGCATTTTGGACTCCTGTGTCTTCCTTTGAATTAGTTTAATGTTTTGAAGTTACAGAGCATGACGTTGGGTACATGGGCCAATCTGTCAGAGGAAGTGTAAAAGTAAGTACAAGCACAATATGTGAAAGACGTTTGAACAGGCTCGCGGTTGGGAAAAGATTAGGAATACGGGTCAAATGTAGACAAATGGCACTTTGGTCAGCATGGATGAGCTGGACTGAAGGGGTTGTTTCCATGCTGTTTGACTCTCTGCTGGTTCAAATTAATGTGTAACAGACTTAATTGAAACCATCTGTTTACCTTTGAAACAGCTAGGGTGTGATTCAGATCTGCATGGATATGATTTGCTTTCATCTGTTACTTATCTCTGCCTGAAGGTGAAGTGCCACTTCTGGTATCACGGTGAATAAACACTCCTTAGTGGGTACATCTTGCAATGAGTTAAACCTATTCAGCATCACAGCAAGAATAACCAGAGCAAGGAGCTTGCCTGAAAAGCCTCCCTGTGACCTCTCCCCCCGTTCTCTGAGCCTCTCATCACTGCTCTGCACCTTCACCAGCTGCAATCCTCCGAGATAACATTTCCCAGCCTTTTTTTAATGCCGTGAACCAATACCTTTAAGCAAGGGGTCTGTGGTCCCCCAGGCCGGGAGCCCATATTAACCAAGCAATACTGTAGTATCATAGCTACATTCCTAGACTGGTATCAAATGATCTGGCACTCAGTTCGAGGAAAGGACTATAACGAATGGTGAATTTAAATATACAGTTTCATTATGGTGAATGTGAAGTTATTGGATGGTTACAAAAATTCATCTTGTACATTGGGAAGTAGATCTGCCATCCTTATCCAGTCTAGCCTGTATGTGACTCCTCAATCCAGTGTAGTTGACACTTAATGTCCTCCTCAGATCAAAGGCAATTAGGGATGGGCACTAAATTACAAACAATATTCACATCCCATAAATCACAGAATAATGGAATTCCTATTGAAGGGAAGAAAAACAATTGCATAAAGTTGGCATACCATCAAAAGGTCTGCAGTCAGATAGTAAACATTGGAATTGTCGGAAATGACGGTAGGGGTCTCCTTGCCATCCATCAGGGTCATTTATCAGGAGCACTGCATACACAGGGCCCTTAGTAGTATTAAGGATCCAGCATCCTCTTTGACTTTCTGCCATCAGGCAGGAGACTACGATGCATAAACACAGGAACAGTCAGGGTGGGAAATAGGTTCTTCCCTCAGTCCATTAGGCTTCTGAACTCCCCGCCGCATCACATTCAAAGTGTCACTGGTTAATCTATTCTGTACTCTACAATATTTGATTTATGGGCTTTGCTTTGTTTGTTCATGTGTGACTCATCTACAGAGCTTTTCTTTCTCTCTTTGAAGGGAGTTGTGTGAGGCCCCCTCTCACTGCTTTGCTCCCCCTCTGGATTTCACCACTCCACTCCACCCCACCCCCACCCTTTGCACTGCCTATCTTCTCTTTCCTCTCTCAGTCCGGATGCAGGATTTCAACACAAAACATTGACAATTGCTTTACTCACCCCAGATGCTACTCAGCTCTCTGATTTCCTTCAGCAGGGTTTATTTTTGCCAGAGATTCCAGCATCTGCAGTTTCTTGTGTCTTCATCAAACTATGGATTTCTTGTTTCCATGTCTAAGGAGTCGTCATATGTGCCGTGTCATTTGACATAGGCGACCATGATTGTTCTCGGCATAATTTTCTTCAGAAATGCTTTGCCACTGCCTTCTTCTGGGTAATGTCTATACAAGACGGGTGACCCCAGCCATTATCAATACTCTTCAGAGACTGTCTGCCTGGTGTCAGTGGTCACATAACCAGGACCTGTGATATGCACCAGTTGCTCATACGACCATCCACCACCTGCTCCCATGGCTTCACGTGACCCTGATGGGGGGCTAAGCAGGTGCTCCATTTTGCCCAAGGGTGACCTGCAGGCTGGGGAAAGGAAGGAGCACCTCACACCCCCTTTGACGTATCTCCATCCTGCCACCCTAGGCTAAGGAGTACCTTGTCATTTACCCGAAGTTCCTTTCCAAATTATTTCTCACATTTGTCCATTAAAAAAGCCAATTTGTGGAGGATATTTAAGTCTTCGAGCACATAGGACAAAGTCCAGTTCTATGCCATCAATAAGAAGGCTGACGGTTGCTTGGTGCCCTGGCTAACACTGTTGGCAGCTGTGGGTTAAAATTGTTTCAGGTATTTTCTTTTTCAAAACTGGTTGGCAGCACTGGGACCTTAATATTTCTGAGTTACTGGGCTGAGGAAGAAGGGAGTTCCCCAGCATATAAACACCCTAGAATTGTATATAAAAAAGCCCTAACATCTGTTGACATTGTACTATTCTAAAGTCCCAAATCTAAAGAACTCCCTCAACACATGTTAGGTTATCCTTCAGGGCTTCTGTCTATAGTACTCATGTATGTTATTTATAATGAGACTTGCCAACTTTAGATAGATGTTGGTCTTAAGCTTCAGAATCCATCTGTTGAGTGTTTTCTAACTTCTATGGATGATGAATATCAGTTATAAACATCTCTTATCACAAGCAAGAGAAAATCGGCAGATGCTGGAAATCCAAGCAACACCCACAAAATGCCACAGGAACTCAGCAGGCCAGGCAGCATCTACGGAAAAAGGTACAGTCGATGTTTCGGTCCGAGATCCTTCACCAGGACTGGAGAAAAAAAAGATGAGGAGTCAGAGTTAGGGGGGAGGGGAGGAAGAAACACAAGGTGACAGGTGAAACCGGGAGGGGGAAGGGGTGAAGTAAAGAGCTGGGAAGTTGATTAGTGAAAGATGTACAGGGCTGGAGAAGGGGGAATCTAATAGGAGAGGACAGCAGACCATGGAAGAAAGGATAGGGAGACAAGCACCAGAGGGAGGTGGATGGGCAGGTAAGGAGATAAGGTGACAGGGAAAAGGGAATGAGGAATGGTAAAGGGGGGGACATTACCAGAAGTTCAAGAAATCGATGTTTATGCCATCAGGTTGGAGGCTACCAGGTGGAATTATAAGGTGTTCATCCTCCATCCTGAGTGTGGCCTCATCATGACGGTACAGGAGGCCATAGAGAAACACGTCAGAATGGGAATGGGAAGTGGAATTAAGATGGGTGGCCACTGGGGGGGGGTCCCACTTTTTCTGGTGGCAGGTGCTTGGTGAAATGGTCTCACCGATACACAGGAGGCCACACCAGATACAGTAGATGACCCCAACAGTCTCACAGCTGAAGTGTCGCCTCACCTGGAAGGGCCCTGAATGGTAATGAGTGAGGAGGTGTAGGGGCAGGTGTAGTGCTTGTTCCACTTGCAAGGATAAGTGCCAGCCATGTATCTCTTTCGCCAGTCAACTTCCCAGCTCTTTACTTCACCACTCCCCCTCCCAGTTTCACCTATCACCTTGTGTTTCTTCCTCCCCTCCTCCCACTTCTAACTCTGACTCCACATCTTTTTTTCTCCAGGCCTGATGAAGAGTCTTGGACCGAAATGACTGTACTCTTTTCCATAGATGCTTGCCTGGCCTGCTGAGTTCCTCCTGCATTTTGTGCGCATTGGTTGTAAAATCATCTCTTATTGGATTTCAAACTGTTTAAATACTGTAAAATTAATTCCAATTCTATCATATCACAACCACAGTTGCAGGTAGAACTTTTATTAAACTACAATGAAAATCATTTGGAAACTGCAAGGGTGGATGCACTAAAGTACAACAATTGAGGGTGAGCTGACAGCCAGCTTCATATCTCTCCTGATTTTCACTTACAATTCATTCCATAAGACCATAGATATAGGAGTGGAATTAGGCTAATTCGCTCATCGAGTCTGCTCTGACATTCCATCATGGCTGATCCATTTACATCTCAGTGCCTTCTCCCCATATCCCTTCATAATTAGACTAATCAAGAATCTAGCATCCTCCGCCTTAAATATACCCAATGACTTAGCCTCCACAAAATCACCACCCTCTAAAGAAATTCCTCCTCATCACTATCCTGAATGAACCTCCCTCTATTCTGAGGCTGTGCCCTCTGGTGTTAGACTCTCCCACCAGAGGAAACATCCTCTCCACATCCACTCCATCAAGGTGTTTCAACATTTGATAGGGTTCAATGAGCTCCTCCTCCAAAAAATTTCTTCTGAATTCCTTAACATCCCTTAACAATTCAACAGAAATAATTACATAGCAAGTCAAAATTATGGTGTTATACGGCCAAAAGCAGGCGTTTTGGCCCAACTTGTCTGTGCCGACCAAGATACCTTCCTCAGCTACTACTAGTGGTCTGCATTTGGTCCATTTCTCTCCAAACCATTCCTATCCACATCTCTATCTAAATGCCTTTTAAATGTTGTAATTGTATCTGTGTCTATCACTTAATCTGGCAGTTCATTCCATATGCTCATCATTGTCTATATAAAAAAATTTGCTCCTCTCAATGTATGCCTATACCCTCTGGTTTTAGATTCCCTTATCTTGCAATCCCCTTCTCTCCCTCTCACCTCTTTTTCTATTCCCCACTCTGGCCTCACCTGCCTATCACCTTCCCATTCCCTTTCTCTTGTGGTCCACTCTCCCCTCTTTCAGATTCCTTCATCTCCAGCCCTTTATCTTCCCTACCTACCTGGAAGATGATCACCTATCTTCTTCTAGATATCCTCCTTAAAAGGGGTAGAGTTCCTCATGTCCTCACCTACCACACCAAGAGCATCAAATACACAATTCTCCACAATGTCCACCACCTTCAATGGGACTCTACTACCAAGCACATGATTATCTCCCCCCACCCCCATTCTCTGCCTTCCACAGGGGCCACTTCCACCATGATTAACTTGTCCATTCATTAAAGATTAAAGTCTGTCACGAGCCTTGTGGCCCATCAGGCTGGTGCTTATGCCGGATTCTGTGGCGTGAAGTGACTGAGAGTACGAGACTCCCCACCCCCACCCCGGATAGGACGCCAGTCTATCGCGAGGTTAACCTCCAGCATTTTCTTTGCTGCTGGTACCCATTCTCAGCTGGGTAGACTGGAGCGTTGTGTGGTTAAGTGCCTTGCTCAAGGACACACACACACTGTCCCGGCCGAGGCTCGAACCCACGACTTTCAGATGGCTAGTCCAATGCCCTAACCACTTGGCCATGCACCACGCTTGTCCATTCATGCCTCCCCTCGAAGTCCTGGCATTTACAGTGCCTATAAAATGTATTCACCCCCAGCTTGGAAGTTTTCATGTTTTATTGTTTTAGAACATTGAATCATAATAGATTTAATTTGCCTTTTTTTTAACAAGATCAACAGAAAAAGATTCCTTCGTGTCGAAGTGAAAACAGATCTCTACAAAGTGATCTAAATTAATTACAAATATAAAACAAAATAACTGATTGCATAAGTATTCGGCCCCTTCAAGTCAGTATTTAGTAGATGCACCTTTGGCAGCAATTACAGCCTTGAGTCTGTGTGGATAGGTCCCTATCAGCATTGCACAACTAGACACTGCAATTTTTCCCCATTCCTCTTTACAAAACTGCTCAAACTCTGAAAGGTTGCTTGGGGATCACCGTCTCAATTGGATTGAGGTCTGGATTCTGACTTAGCCACTCCAGGACAGTAGCTTTGTTTTTAAGCTATTCCGCTGTAGCTTTAGCTTTATGCTTGGGGTTATTGTCTTGCTGGGAAACAAATCTTCTCCCAAGTCACAGTCCTCTCGCAGACTGCATCAGGTTTTCCTCCAGGACATCCCTATATTTTGCTGCATTCATTTTACCCTCTACCTTCACAAACCTTTCAGAGCCTGCTTCAGTGAAGCATCCCCACAGCATGATTCAGCCACCACCATGCTTCATGGTAGGGATGGTATGTTTTTGATGATGTGTGGTGTTTGGCTTATGCCAAACATGCTGTTTAGTCTGATGGCCTAAAAGCTCAATTTTGATTTCATCAGGCTATAGAACCTTCTTCCAGCTGACCTCAGAGTCTCCCACCTGTCTTCTGGCAAACTCTAGCTGAGGTTTCATATGAGCCTTTTTCATCAGTGGCTTTCTCTTTGCTACTCTCCCATAAAGCTGCAACTGGTGAAACCCCCGGGCAACAATTGAGGTGAGCACAGTCTCTCCCATCTCAGCCACTGAAACTTGTAACTCCTCTGGAGCTGTCACAGGTCTCTTGGTGACCTCCCTCACTAGTCCCCTTCTTCCACAGTCACTCAGTTTTTGAGGACGGTCTGCTTTAGGCAGATTTCCAGCTGTGCCATATTCTTTTCATGCCATGAAAAAACAAATTTCATGACCTGTGAGTGATGATAAACCTGATTCTCAGTCTCTATTGCAGACTGAGAGTGGGAAGGGGGCAGGAAGAGGGGATTCATGGTTGAGAAAAGGGGAAGGGAGAGGGGGGAGAGCAGGAAGCACAAGAGAGATGCGCCCTAATGATCAATAAACTAATTGTTTGGAGTCAAATGACCCTGCCTGGAGTCTCGGGGTGGGTGTGTTTGCACCTACGCCACACCCCACCCTTGGCATCCCTTCTTTGCCATCTAACCTACACCCCTCCCGCAGCACTTCAACCTCATCATACCAACATCCTTTGCTCCCACCAGGTTGACAAACTTGCTCTCCACTCCACTTTGTCAAATACAGCACTGTGCACTAGTCTTAGGCATCCTACCGAGACATATACGTCTAAGACTTTTGCACACTTCTGTAACTCAATGTTTTTTTTGAGATCTTACATTTCTGAAACACTCCATGATCAAAATCAATGGAATAAAATCCAATTGTCTTTGATTCCACTGGGCTTAAAGACAAGCTGATTTTTAAACCATCATTCCTCTTCAGTCCTCTGAAATAATAAATCATCCGGTCAAAAAAGCAGCTGACATACAGATTTAAAAAATGTACTTAATGGAAATTCCTTGGGCCAATTCAAGGGTAGCCAAGCTAAGGATTTCCATGGAATCCATTTACATTTTCTAGACTTAAATAATGTGTGCCTCATTGTACTGTATTTGCAGAGTGCTGTATTAAAAGTCCACTTTTAGCTACAGTTCATTCCAGGAGCCTTTCCCCATTCACAACTGCTGCTGCATTTGTGAAATTGAGGAACTCCTGTACTCCAGACTGTAATGTTCTTGAAGTGAAAGAACATAGAACATAGAACAGTACAGCACAGGAACAAGCCCTTTGGCCCACAATGTTGAGCCAAAACTGCTAAAAAGCAAATTCAGAAACCCCCCAAAACCAATCCCTCCATCTTCCTCATATGCGTGTGCCTATCTAAATGTCTCTTAAAAGGCTCTACCCCCAAAACAGGCAGCAGATTCTAGGCATCTGCCACTTGCTGAGTAAAAGACTTCCCCCTCACATCCCTTTTGAACCTACTCTCTTTCACCTTCAATGGATTCCATGGAAATCCTTAGCTTGGCTACCCTTGAATTGGCCCAAGGAATTCCCATTAAGTACATTATTTTAATCTGTATGTCAGCTGCTTTTTTGACCGGATGATTTATTATTTCAGAGGACTGAAGAGGAATGATGGTTTAAAAATCAGCTCATCTTTAAGCCCAGTGGAATCAAAGACAATTGGATTTTATTCCATTGATTCTGGGTGTCTACGACTGTATTTGACAACATGAAGTGGAGATTGAATTTGTAAACCTGTTGGGAGCAAAGGATGCTAGGAGTGGTGAGCGTGGAGTGCTGTGGGAAGGGTGTGGGACAGATGGCAGAGAAGGAAGCCAAGGGTGGGGGCTGGCATGGGTGCAGACACACCCACCCCAAAACTCCAGGCAAGTTTACTTGATTCCAAACAATTGATTTATTGTTCATTACAGACTGTCCCTCTGGTGCTTCCTGTTCCCTCCCTTCTCCCTTCCCCTTTTCTAAACCACGATTCTCCTCTTCCTGCCCCCTTCCCACTCTCAGTCCACAACAGAGACCCGTATCAGAATCAGGCTTATCATCATTCACCTGTCATGAAATTTGTTTTTTGCAGCAGCAGTGCGGTACAATATATAAAATTACAATAGCACTCTGCAAAGGTTTTAGGCATCCTAGCTATATATATATGTGCCTAAGACTTTTGCATTGTATTGTATTTCCCCTACAGTATTGTACTGATGTTTTCCCATCAGTATTGTATTGATGTTTCATTCTTCTAGTAAAAAAATTAAGTGTAATTATTTTACTCATATCAGGCACAGATGAAACAAAAGTCAGCTTACTTGAACAGCCAGTGGGTTAAATTTTACACCATGAGTTTTAACATGATTTAGGACACAATAGTCGCTTTACCAGATTACATGATAGGGTAGCTGCTTCAGAGAGGAAGTTGGTACCATATGCTAGTATGGTGGGATAGTTTTAAGCTGCATCCAGTAGGTCTAGTGGACCTCTGGGATATATGTTAAAGACTAACTAGTTACAATTTATAGTACAGTGTATGTACACATATAAGATTCCACATTGCACAAATGAGTAAACATATGTTTAAAAAGTGTAGGTTAATTGTTTAATTATGCAAATAAAATGTACAGGTGTTTTCAATGTGCTTTTAAATGCAATCATTAAAAATAATTGAGACCAACTCAAAATAGAAGGTAAAGTGAACACGAATTAGAAGGAGTTGTGAGGAGGTGATTCAGGAAGATCTTCCTGAAAGTAGAGGAAGGTAGTTTAGCAATAGATTGAAAAGATTGATTAGGAACACAAGGAAACAATTTCAGGTCTGTGAGAGAAAGGTCAGATCAGTTTAATTTCAAAGCCGTTTAAAAAGAGTTAGCTTGATGCACAGATTGGCCTCCTATACAATTAAATTTGATGATAACTAGAGAGCCTTTGTAGCCTAAGGCCTGATTAGTCAGGTAAAAATCTCTGTGGGGTTAAATTGGTTGCCCTGTTCGTCGATACTGCTCAGATTAAAAATTCACGTGACCATTACTGAAATGTCTGAATGTTAAATATGTAAATCAACTACGTTCTGTAGAGATTTTTTTTCTCAAGCATGTTGCCTCTCAAAGTCGATTGTGACAAGTGGAACAGGAACTGAACAGGTAAGGCCAGTCAACAGGACTCTGGTGAAGCTGTGTAGGTTGTGTACAGTGGATACAATGGATTACAGAAACATTAATGAACTCCAACCAGACCATCAACTTTGGACGATGGAGACGGGAGGTCATCAATGGCCTATGCTCCACTCAGTGCCAAGGGCTGAAGAAGAAGCAGGAATGTAAATTAAAATACTGCGATGGTCATCAGCATCACTTCAACCAGTTCATGTCTGCAGAGGTAGAGAATGTAACGTCTGTCTCGACACTTGCTATGGTGAAATGTTTGACAGTAAGACAGAATAGCTTTGGAATTGTTTTGTTATGCAAAGTCCAAAACCTGATGAATAAGTAAAATCAGGTACATGGCATGCAGTTCCAGTGCCTTCTTTATATATGATGCCCTTACGCATGAAGCCAGACAGATATGTTCTGTGACATGAAGTACCAATCAATACACGTTTGCCTGTCACCCATCTAAATTTCTTCCATGAATGTTGTGGTAAACCATATATATGTTGTAACTGGGTTAACTGTCTGGACAGGCCCCTCTGCTGACTGCCCCTGTGGCTCCTCCCACAGATTCCTGTATAATGGTGATTTCGCCTTGCCCCTCCCCCTCAGTCCAGGGGCAGACAATCAGCATGGAGGTCGTATTGTATAGCGAATAAAAGCCTTTCAGCATTTTACCCAACTTCAGTCTTTTGGAGTTATTGAAGGTGCTTCAATTGTATTCACTGTAAATTTTAAAGCATGGAACATGATCTGAAACCCGACAAGTTAGACCGCAATCCGCAAACACTTGAAGCTGGAAATGCTTTCGAACTCTGGCTGGCCTGCTTCGAAGCGTACCTAGAGGAGATTAAAGCGACCGACCCCGTAGCGAAGCGCAGAGTTCTACTCTCCAGGGTCAGTCCACGGGTCTATTCGCTGATCAGAGACCAGCCGAACTACGACGGTGCGATGAGTGCCCTCAAAGGACAATACCTGCGGCCGATAAACAGTGTCTATGCTCAGCACTGCTTAGTGACTCGGCAACAACACCCCGGGAAATCAAGTGCTGAGTTCGTCCAGGCCCTACGGACACTTGTGCGAGCCTGCAATTGCCAGGAGCTGACGGCGGTGCAGCATGCAGAACTCCTAGTGAGAGACGCCTTCGTCACGGGGACCAGGTCAGTGTATGTGCGCCAGCGGCTGTTGGAAAAAGCCAATCTTACCTTAAGTTCGGCGATCGAGCTGGCCGACACGCTGGAGGCCGTTCTGCATAACTCTGAGGCTCTCCAGGCACGCGATCCCCCGACGGCCTCGTGGGCGCCGCAGACCCCGCAACCCACCGGCGAATCGACCTCGGCTGCCGCCAGTCATGAGTCTGCGAAGTGCCACTTCTGCGGACTTGAAGCACCCCTGGAAACGCTGCCCAGCTCGACAAGCTACCTGCTCCAGCTGCGGAAAGAAGGGCCACTTCGCCAAGGTCTGTAAGTCCAAACTGCAAGCGGGATCGAGCAGCGCCACGTGCGAGACATGGGGGTCGCCATTTTGCCTGCCGCCATCTCCCCTGCACGCCACCACGTGCGAGACATGGGGGTCACCATCTTGCCTGCCGCCATCTTCCCTGCACGCCGCCACCACGTGCGAGACATGGGGGCGGCCATCTTGGTCGGCACCCCCTCCCACCACCTACGACCAACGGGTGCTCATGGGGAACCCCACCCCACCGGACCAAGACAGTGACTCAACCCTGGCCTCCATGACACTCGACCAAAGCGCTCCCCACCAGCTCGCAAGGTCAATGATGGACATCCTGGTGGAGGGGTGCAGGACAAGCTGCCTGTTTGACACAGGCAACACGGAGAGTTTCATCCACCCGGACACGGTGCAGCATTGCAGACTCGTGATACGGCTGGTAAGTCAGAGGGTCACCATGGCTTCTGGGTCGCATACAACAGACATCCGGGGGGGTTGTGTAGCGATACTAGTGGTGCAGGGCACAGAATATCGGGACTTTATGTTACTGGTCATGCCTCAACTGTGTGCCCCTGTGCTATTGGGGCTCGACTTCCAAAGCCACCTGAAAAGCGTGACAATGAAGTATGATGGGCCCCTCCCACCAATTACTGTCGTAAATCCCCAGTTTTGAAGAGATATGTCACGTACCCCGCTACTGACCACACACACACACCGACCCGCACATCCCACCCAACACCATGCCAAATGCCGCACTACTGACGCCACTTGCGAACTCTCCACCCTCAGGATCCCTCCCCCACTGCTGTTGACCAACCTGACCCCTGACTGTAAACCTGTGGCAACTAAAAGCAGGAGGGACAGCGCGGGGGACAGAGCCTTCATTAAGTCGGAGGTGCAGCGGCTGCTCAGGGAGGGGGTCATTGAGGCAAGCACAAGTCCTTGGAGGGTGCAGGTGGTGGTTGTTCGGAACGGGGAGAAGAATAGGATGGTCGTGGACTATAGCTAGACCATCAATAGGTTCACGCAGCTCGACGCGTACCCTCTACCCTGCATCGCGGATACGGTCAATCAGATAGCACAGTACAAGGTGTACTCGACCATAGACCTAAAATCCGCTTACCATCAGCTCCCCATCCGCCCGGTGGACCGCCCTTACACCACCTTCGAGGAGGACGGCAGGCTTTATCACTTCCTGCGCGTCCCCATCGGTGTCACGAATGGTGTATCTGTCTTCCAGAGGGCAATGGACCGGATGGTGGACCAGTGCCAACTGAAGGCCACGTTCCCATATCTGGATAACATCACCATCTGCGGTCACGACAGGCAGGATCACGACAGCAACCTCCAACAATTTCTCCAAGCGGCCAAAGCTCTCAACCTCACCTATAACAAGGACAATTGTGTATTCGGGACCACCTGACTTGCTATCCTTGGGTGTGTCATGGAGAATGGAATCATTGGCCCTGACCCTGACCGTATGCGCTCCCTCTTCCCAACACCCTCAGAGCCCTCAAAAGGTGCCTGGGTTTACTTTTCATATTACGCCCAATGGGTCTCTAACTATGCAGACAAGGCCCGCCCCCTGGTCAAGTCCACCACATTCCCCCTCTCTGCCGAGGCCCACACGGCCTTCAACCGCATAAAAGGGGACATTGCCAAAGCAGCAATGCATGCGGTGGATGAGGCCATTCCCTTCCAAGTAGAGAGTGACGCCTCCAACTTCGCGCTGGCTGCTACTCTCAACCAGGCGGGAAGACCGGTGGCGTTCTTCTCCCGTACTCTTCAAGGCCCTGAAATTCAGCACTCCGCAGTGCAGAAAGAGGCCCAGGCCATAGTGGAAGCTATTAGGCACTGAAGGCACTATCTCGCCAGCAAAAGGTTCACCCTGCTAACTGACCAGCGCTCAGTCGCATTCATGTTTAATAACCAACAGCGGGGCAAAATCAAAAATGATAAAATTCTGAGGTGGAGAATCGAACTCTCCACCTACAACTATGACATCATGTACAGGCCTGGGAAGCTCAACGGGCCCTCCGATGCCCTATCCCAGGGAACGTGCACCAGCGCACAGATCGACCGGCTATACGCCCTACATGTAGATCTTTGCCACCCAGGGGTCACCCGGCTTTTCCACTTCGTGAAAGCCCGAAACCTGCCTTACTCCCTTGAGGAGATCAGGACGATGACCAGGGACTGCCAACTCTGCGCACAGTGCAAACCACACTTCTACCGACCCGAAAAGGCACAACTCATCAAGGCCACCCGCCCCTTTGAGCGACTGAGTGTTGACTTTAAGGGCCCCCTTCCCTCCACCGACCGCAATGTGTACTCTCTTAACGTTATCGACGAGTACTCGCGGTTCCTCTTCGCCATCCCCCGCCCCGACACCACTACCACGTCAGTTATAAAAGCCCTGCGCAAGCTCTTCACTCTGTTCGGATACCCATGCTTTATCAACAGTGACAGAGGGTCCTCGTTTATGAGTGACGAGCTGCGCCAATATCTACTGGCTATGGGAACTGCAACTAGTAGGACCACGAGCTATAATCCCCAGGGGAATGGACAGGTAGAGAAGGAGAATGGCACGGTGTGGAAAGCCACACTCTTAGCCCTCAGGTCAAAGGGACTGCCGGTCTCTCACTGGCAGGAGGTCCTTCCCGAGGCACTCCACTCCATCCGCTCCCTGTTATGCACAGCCACCAATGCCACCCCTCATGAGCGACTCTTTTCATTTCCCAGAAAGTCGACCACTGGGACCACCCTACCAACTTGACCCTGGGGCCAGTGCTGCTCCGGAAACATGAGAGGAGCAATAAATATTCCCCGATGGTCGAGAGGGTTCACTTACTTCATGCGAACCCCCAGTATGCCTATGTGGTTTTACCTGATGGGCAGGAGGACACGGTTTCCATCCGTGACCTAGCGCCCGCAGGAGCACCGGACCCCTACCCCGAACACTCCATGGTAACTATTAACCCCGTACCCACCGATATATATACCACCAGACACCGCGCACTCCAAGCCCTACACAGACACCACACGACACTCCCATACCGGGCGTGACACACACGCACGAGGGATTACCGACGCCTAACGTGCTGGCACCTCAAGTCAGGCCGGAGCCAGCACAATCGCTGGTGCAATCACCACCGGTGCTACGTAGATCACAGCGACGGACTCGACCGCCTGATAGACTTGACCTGTAAATATACTTCTTGTAAATATTGTCAGTCACTTCACCCCGCGGGACTCTTTTTAAAAAAGGAGGGCTGAATGTGGTAAACCATATATATGTTGTAACTGGGTTAACTGTCTGGACACGGCCCTCTGCTGACTGCCCCTGTGGATCCTCCCATAGAATCCTGAATAAAGGTGTTTCGCCTTGCCCCTGCCGCTCAGTCCAGGGCAGACACTCAGTAAGGAGGTCGTACTGTACAGCGAATAAAAGCCTTTCAGCATTTTACCCAACTTCAGTCTTTTGGAGTTATTGAAGGTGCTTCAAATGTATAGTCCACTCACACATTGTAAACATGATTCAGTGTAATTCTTCTAAAACAAGGAAGCAGAATTTAACTCCTGAACTATAAGTCTATTTAAGACTCCTATCTTCACTCTTGCACCTGCATCCACTATCTGTATCCCTTCCCTCTCCCCAACCATTTGCAGAGCGGTGGGTGCACAGAAATGCTTCCACTAGTAGGTCCCTCACCAAGTTACTAAATGCAACCATTGTAATTATATTACTTACTGCCCATTATACCACTGGCATTTAGGGCAGCAATGAAGGTCCTCCATCTCTGGCGTGAGAAAGAATAAATTGCAGAGTTACATCGAATATAAGGAGAGGGGGGATGGTTTGATGGGATTGCTCTGCTGGGGATGGGCTGAAGTGCTTCCTTCGGTGACATTAAAAATAAGGCTGCTCAGTACCATCTTCAACTGGGCATTGACACCCATAACTCAAGTATGAGTAAGAAGCAGCCATCAGGACCGTGTCTTCAGCTGCTTAGATTGTAGAATTACCTCCCAACAGCAACTTATGTTCATCTAGATTAGGGGTTCCTGACCTGGCGTCCATGGCATAAATAAGTTTAAAAACCCCTGATCTAGCGACTTTAAAGTAATAAACTCTTTTTAGCTTAATAACATCTTTCCAAAAGCAGGGTGACCACCGAATACTCTGCCTTTTAAATGTTGTATTGTACCTGCCTCGACCACTTCCTCTGGCAGTTTGTTCCATTTACCCATCACCCACTGTGTGAAGAAGTTGCCCCTCAGGTCCCCTTTAAGTTTTTCCTCTTCCACCTTAATTTTAGACTCACCGAATAAACCTAGTTTTAGACTCACCTAAAATGAAAAAGAATATTGTGTGCATTCTCCTTATCTATGTTCTTCATAATTTTATAACATCTATGACACTACTTCTGTGTCCCGTGCCCCAGGGAGTAAAGTCCTGTATACCCAACCTCTCCACAACTCAAGCCATCAAATCCCGGAAAACTTCCAGATTAATAATGCCTTTATTATAACAGAGTTAACCAAAACTGTACACAATATAACAGGGTAATAACACTTTCGAGGTCTGGTGACTGCAGCTGTGGAATAAAACTTCGGATTTTTTAAAAAAGTAGCCTAAAGTAGAGAACCACTAATCTGCTGGACTGTTGTCAAGATCAACTGTTCACTCATATCTTTCAGGGAAGGAAATCCAGCACATTTGCCTGATCTGGCCTGCCAGTAAAACCTATATCCAGATCCGTCAACCTGGTTGAACTTCATATGCTCAGCGACGTGACCAAGCAAGCCAATCAGTTCAAGAACGATTAGTAACTGGCATAAATATTGGTCTTGTCACCTAGATCGAGAAAAATGGTTAAGTTAACAGAAACCATAGTGACAGAAATATCAATGTTGGTAATCTCGATTGAAAGATAAATATTGGCCAGGAATAACTCCTGGAGGTAACTCCTCCTTGGCACCTAGTAGTGTCAAGAGAACCTTTTTTGTTTACCTGGGCAGCAGGATATCTGTTTGAAGCTTCATCCTCCAATAAAGAAAGCAGTGATGAAATAAAATCAGGAATTCCTGGAAATACTTGGCAGCAGCTTTGGAGAGGACAATAGCTAACGTTTCATGCCAAAAAGCCCTTCAGCAGAAGGGTTGAAGTGACACAATTTGCCTATTTGTCCTGAAAATTACTTTCATGCCAGCAATGAACTTACAGGAGCTGAGTTGCAATGTCGTGGTAAGAAGGACTGAGGCAAAGGCTGGAATGATGACATAGCTTTGCTTGACCCCACTCTGCAGTAGGACCGAATCTTTGGTACCCCTGATGTTCTAAAGTGGAGCAAAAATACACAGCAACATACCAATTCCGAAGAAACATTATCCACTGGGAGAAAAAAAATGTGCCCTCATTCTGTCTTAAATGGATGAGCCTTATTTCCAACAGAGGTCTAGGTTGTCTCACAAGAAGAAATACCTTCCCCATCCATCTTGTCATGCCCTGCTTAGGTTTTATATACTTTAAACAAGTTCGTCTCTCAGTCTTTTAGATTCCTGCAGATACAAGCCTGGACTCATCATATAACTAATTCAGGTATTGGTCTAGTAATTCTACTCTAAACCTTAACCAGAACCAGAGACCGATACCGTATGCAGTATTTCAGATGTAGTCTTCTGATGTTTTCAGAGTAATTACCTTAATCAATGCCAAGAAAATCCTCAATTACGAATCAGATACCGTAAATTAAATTTTACACGTGAGCATCTCATTGCTTCAGACTTCACTTATTTGTGGAGATTTAAAAGTAATTATATTTTCCTTGTAGATTTTTTTTCTCTGTTTATTTCTCTGCATTAAATCTAATAATTATTTTAATCACTATACCCATTCAAAGTTAAAGTCAACATTGGGTTTTTTTGTCACATGCACAAGTGCAATGGAAAAACTTCCTTGCAGCAGCTGCATGGGCACATAGCATCACAAGAGAAGCATAAATACAAATTTTACAAGAAATGGACCTGGATAATGGAATCGATGGCTTTGATGACAGGTTTGTGGATGATGCAGAAAATAGGTGGAAAGGTAGGTAGTGTTAAGGAACCTCAGCATTACATCCTTGTGCAGCATTCTCTAAAGGTCAACTTATAGGCTGAATTGGTGATAAGGTAGGCATATGCAATGTTATAATTCATTTCTGGGGGACTAGAATATAAAAACAAGGATGTGATGCTGAGACTTTATAAGGCATTGGTCAGACCACATTTGGAGAATTGTGAGAAGTCTTGGGCCCCATACCTAAGGAAGGATGTGTTGATATTGGAGAGAGTCCAGAGCAGTCTCACGAGAATGAAAGGGCATCTTGGTGCTCTGAGCCTATATTCTCTGGAGCTATGAAGAATGAGAGGGATCTCTTTGAACCTTATTAAACATTGAAGTGCTTGGATAGTGTGGACATGAAGAGAATGCTTCTAAAAGTGGGAGAGTCTAGAACCAGAACACAAAGCCTCAGAGTTAAAGGATGTCCCTTTAGAAAAAAAGGTAAGGAGATTTCTTTAGCAGAGAGTTGTGAATCTGTGGAATTAATTGTTACAGGTGGCCATGGAGAATGAGACATTCAGTATATTTAAAGGGGAGGTTGATGGGTTCTTGACTAGTAAGAATGTCAAAGGTGCTGGGGCGAAGGCCAGAGAATGGGGTTGAGTGAGAAAATGAATCTGTCATAACTGAATGACAGAGCAGACTCGCTGGGCTAAATGGCCTAATCCTTCTCCTTTGTCTTATGGTCTAAGAAAGTACAAACTTAGAGCAAAAAAAAAGTCAATTTCAGTGCAAATTGGTTATGGTGTTGCCAAAATGTAGTGATTAGCGTTTAGCCAAATGATCCAAGAACTGAATAGTTGAAGGGAAATAAGTGTTCTTGAACCTGGTGGTGTGGGACTTCTGTACATCCTGCCCAGTTGCTGTGGCCTGGGTGATAAGACCTTAGCGAACAGATGTTTATTTCTTGATACGGCGCCTCCTGAAGATCCTGTCAACGGTGGAGAGGGATGTGCCCATGAAATCCACAACTCTACACAGCGCCTTATGCTGCTGCAGATTCGAATTGTCATGCCAGACCATGAAGCAATTAGTCAGGAGACTTTCAACAGTACATCTGAAGAAGTTGATTAACGTGCTCACTGGCAAACTGATTCTCCTGAGCCTATTAAGAAAGTAAAGACGCTGGTGTGCCTTCCTTATGATTGCATCCATGTGCTGGCCCAGGACAGGTCACACAATGTGTTAAGAATCCAGGAATTTAAAGCTGCTGTCTCTCTCCACCTCCAGTCCTCAAATGTAAGCTGATGCACGTTCACCTCCTTCCCCTTCCTGAAGTCACCCATCAGCTCTTCAGTTTTGCTGGCACTGAGCAAGAGGATGTTTTTGTGGAACCCACCCAGCAGGTGTCCTGTCTTGCTCTGGTCAGCTGACTCGCCACCACCTCTGATCCAACCAACAGTAGAGGCTTCATCCGTGAATTTGAAGGTGATACTGGAGCTGTGCTTAGCCACACAGTCAGGTGTGTACAGAGAGCAAAGCAGAGCGCTGAGCAGAGAGCCATAAGGTGCACCTGTGTTGGTGGTTAGTGAGGAGGAGACCTTGTTACCAATCCTCACTGAACTGAGATCTGTAGATAAGGAAGTTGAGTGCTAAGTTACAGAGTGAGATACAGATGCCCAGGTCTTCAAGCTTAATTAATTATAACAGAAAATAGAACAGTACAGCCCAGTGCAGGACCTGCAGCCCATAATGTTGTGTTGTCCCATACAATCCAATTCCATGATCAATCCAACCCTTCCTTTGATCTTATTTTTATTTGTTTATTTAGAGGCATGGCGCAGAACAGGCTGTTCTGGCCCAATGAGCCGTGTTGCCCAGCAACCCACCTATATAACGCTAGCCTAATCGCAGGACAATTTACAATGACCAATTAACCTACTACAGAAAGAAACCGGAGCACTCAGAGGAAGCACGTGTAGTCACAGGGAGAATGTACAAACTCATTGCATGAATTGAACTTCAACCTCCAATACATTGAGCTGTAATAGTGTCCTGCTAATGCTAACTTCACACTAAATAACCCTCTTTTTAACATCTATGTTCTTATCTAAGTACACCTATTGTATCAGCCTTTGCCACCACATCCCCCCCACCCAAGAGTGCATGCCACTCCCTATGTAAAAATCTTCTTCTGACATCACCCCTAAATTTTCCTTCACTCGCCTTAAATTCCTTAAAAGGATATCCTCTGGTATTGGCCATTGCCAACCTTGGAAAAAGGCACTGGCTATCCACTCTAGCTCATAATCTTATATACCTCCCCCAAGACGCTTCTCATCCTCTTTCGCTTCAAAGAGGAAAACCCTAGCTTGCTCAACATTTCCACATAAGACGCGTCCTCTAATTAAGGCAGTATCCTGGTAAGTTTCTTCTGCACCCTCTCTAAAGCTTCCACATCCTTCCTACATGACACAGCCAGAACTGAACATGTTTCATGAGATGTGATCTAACCAGAGTTTTATAGAACTACTACACTAACTTATGACTTTTGAAAGCAATCTCCTAACTACTAATGGCCAATACACTATGAACCTTCTACACCACCCTATCAACCTGCGTGGCAGCTCAGAGAGATCTATGGTCTTGGGCCCCAAGATCCCTCCTAAGAGTCCTGCCGTTACCCTTATTTATGTGTTAGTGGCAGGACGATTAGCAGCGCTGATCTACCTTCAAGTTTGATCTTCCAAAGAATATTACTTCACACCTTTCTGGATTTAACTCCCTCCACCCCTTCCTAGCCCAGCACTACATCAAGTCTATGTAACTTATGAGAACTTTCTATACTATCTACATCAATTTCCATGTCAACTGTAAACTTACTAACCCACCCTTCCACCTCCTCATCCAGGTCATTTATAAAAGTCACAAGGAGCAAGGGTCCCAGAGCAATTCCCTGTGGAGCACCACTGGTCACTGACCTCCATGCAGAATACACTCCATCTATGACTACCCTGTACCTTCTGTAGGGAAGCCAATTCTGAATCCACGCAGCCGAGCTTTCAGATGGGCCCAACATGGAGAAAATTCTCAAATGCCTCACTGAAACCCCTATGCACTCTTTCTATCAATCTACCTTCATCAAAGTTGACAGGAAAGTGACACTAGCAGGAAGGACAGCAGAGCAGCAATGGCTGGAGTTTCTGCGAAAAATGAGGGAAGTGCAAGACAGATATATTCCAAATAAGAAGAAATTTTTGAGTGGAAGAAGGACATTACTATGGCTGACAAGTGAAGTCAGAGCCAAAGCAAAAGCAAAAGAGAGAGCATACAAGGAAGCCAAAACTAGTGGGAAGATAGAGGATTGGGAAGCTTTTAAAAAATTGCAGAAGGGAACTAAGAAGGTCATTATGAAAGGAAGCTGGCGACTAATATCAAAGAAGATACCAGAAGTTTTTTTAAGTATATAAAGGGTAAAAGAGAGTTGTGGATAGTTATAGGACCAATAGAAAATGACACTGGAGATATTGTAATGAGAGACACAGAGATGGCAGAGGAACTGAATTTTGCATCAGTCTCCACAGTGAAAGACATCTGTAGTATACCAATGTCAGGGAAGTGAAGTATATGCAGTGAAAATTACAATTGAGAAGTTGCTCAGAAAGCTTAATGGTCTGAGGGTGGATAAATTTCCCAGACCTGATAGAATACACCCTTGGGTTCTGAAGAATGTCTGGCAGCTCTTGGGCTGTATTCCTTGGAGTTCAGGAGATTGAGGGGTGATCTCATAGAAACATTCCGATTGTTAAAAGTCTTGAACAGATTAGATATGGCAAAGTTACTTCCCATGATAGGGGTGTCTAGGACAAGAGTGCATGACTTCAGGATTGAAGGATGTCCATTTAGAAGAGATGCGGGGAAATTACTTTAGTCAGAGGGTGGTAAACCTGTGGAATTTGTTGCCATGAGCGGCTGTGGAGGCCAAGTCATTGGGTGTATTTAAGGCAGAGATAGATAGGTTCTTGATTAGCCAGGGCACCAAAGGGTATGGGCAGAAGGCAGGGGGGTGGGGATGACCGGAGAAATTGGATCAGCCCATGACTGAATGGCGGAGCAGACTCGATGGGCTGAATGGCCTACTTCCACTCCTATATTTTATGGTCTTACAATATATTTTGTCGTCTCCTCAAAAAATTCGGTCAGGCTCACGGGGCATGACCCGTCCCTCACAAAACCATGCTAACTATCCCTAATAAGATTATGCTTCTCCAAATGCTTATAAATCTTCCCACTAAGAACCTTCTCCATTAGTTTATCCACCACTAGTTTCGAATCCCCAGGATTATTCCTAGTACCTTTCCTGAAAAATGGAACGAAATCTACCATCCTCCGGTCCTCTGATACTACTGCATAGATTGCTGTCAATGCCCAGCAATCTTTTTCTTTGTTTCCAATGGTAACCTGGGGTATATCCCACCTGGTCCTAGGGACTAATCTGTCCTATTTTTCAATAAGCTCCAATGCTGCTTTTTTCTTAACCTCAACAGCACATTATCCTATACTACGCTGACCTCACATTCATCAAAGTCCCTCTTCCTGGTCAACGCTGGAGCAAAATATTCATTAAGGACCTCCCCTATCTCCTCTGTCTCCAGGCACATTTCTCACCTTATCCCTGAAGTCTTACCCTCGCTCTAAACATCCTCCTGTTCCTCACGTAGTACATGTGCAACACCTTGTGGTCCTCAATAATCTCGCCAAGGCCATTCCATCTCTCCTAAATCCATTCTTAAGTTCCTTCTTGGCGATCTTATAACTCTAAAAAGCTTGGTCTCATGTTTGCTTCTTAAGCCTTAAGTATGCTTTCCTTCTTACTTTTGCCCAAGTGTTTCACTTCTCTTATCAGCCATGGTACCTTCACCCTACCATCCTTTTCCTGCCATGGTACGATAAACCTATTCAGAAGCCCATGCAATTAGAAGTTATTATTAATAACATAATTTTAAAATATAGTAATGATTTATACAGTACTGGGCAAAAGTCTCAGGCACATATATATAGCGAGGGTGCCTAAGACTTCTGCACAGTACTGTATTTGTCATCGTGGAACGGAGAGCGAGTTTGTAAATCTGGCAGGAGCAAAAGATGTTGGGAATGGTGAGGGTGGAGTGCGGTGGCAGGGGGTGTGGGACAGGTGGCAGAGGCACAGTGCCAAGGACGGGGGGGTGGTGCGGGTGCCACATAAGGTCATTTGATTCCAAACTATTGGTTTATTGATCATTACAAAATGTCCCTCTGGTGCTTCCTGCTCCCTCCCCTCTCCCTTTCCCTTTTCCCAACCACGATTCCCCTGTCCCTGCCCCCTTCCCAATCCACAATAGAGACTCAGGTTTATTGTCACTCATATATGTCATGAAATTTGCTTTCTTTGTGGCATCAGTACACTGCAATACATAAAATTACTACAGTACTGTCCAAAAGTCTTCGGCGCCCTAGCTGTGTATGTCTGCCTCACACTTTAGCACAGTACTGTATTTCCTGGTCTAGATCCTCGTCCAGAATATAAGATAGTCATTAATAAAACTACAATCAAATTATTATGGAGAACAAAAACATTCAACAATCGTCCTAAAGCATGCAATGTGAGGGTGATGTTTGTTTTGAGCTCCCTAACTTATAACAAGCTTGGGTGTAAGCTTTCAAACAGTACTTTAGAAAAATTACCAGATTGGAAGTTGGTCAAGAAAGTTAGATTACTTAGAGGAATTAAGGATAATATACTGACAAGCATAAAGAGTTGGGTATCAGGCAGAGAGCAAAGACTGGGAATAAACTGAGTTTTCTCAGGCTGGCAGACTGTCACTAGCGGGTTATCACTGGACTCAATTCTTGGGGTCCAGCTATGCAGAAAATGCAAAACAATGTGGGAATGTGGTTGCAGAAACAGATGTAAAGGAGCTTCTCGGGAACATGGACCAGCTGAGTAAGAAGATGACAGTATGGCAGCTGGAATGTAATGTGGGAAAAATGGTCAGTTGTCTATGTTGGTACATGTAACAGAAAAGCAGAGTGTTTGTTCAATAGTCAGGGATTGGGACATGATGTTCAAGTGTACTTTGGTGTGTATGTACACAATTCACTTAAGGTAAACATGCAGATGTAGCAGATGATTAGGAAGGCAAATGATATATTACCTTTTAAACCGAGAAGATTTTATGGCAGGAATATAAAAAAAAAGTTTTATTGCAATCATGCAAGTCCTTAGTAAGACTGCACCTGAAGTATTTTATACAGTTTTGGTATCCTTGACACCAAAGACAAACAGTCTGAATAAATGGGTCTTTTTTCAAAGATGTAATTAGTAGGGTGCCCAAGTATCAGTTCTTGTCCTTCAAATGTTTACTATTTATTTTAGTGGCCTGGCAAAGGGACCAGAGTTTATAATATCCAAGTTTGCTGATAAAAGGAATATAGGTGGTATTGCAAGCTGTGTTGTGGATATTTAGGACTCTGCTGATGGATGTAAATAGAACATGGAATACGTAGATAGTACCACACAGGAACCAGCCCTTTGGCACACAATGTCATGCTGAACTAATTAAATTATTAATCAAATTCCCCACTAAACTCATTTTTTTTGCCTACACACTGTCCATATCCTTCCATTTCCTGTACAGTCATGTGCCTGTCTCAGAGCTTCTTGACGACCCCTATTGTATTTGCCTCACCACCACCACCACCACCACCCAGCTCATTCCAGGCGTCCACCACTCTCTGTTAAAACAACCTTGCTCTGCACCCCTCCTTTGAGCTTAACTCCTCTCATCTTGGAGGCATGTCCTCTGGTATTGGATCTATCAACCTTGGGGAAAAGATGCTGCCTGTCCACTCTATCTGTGCCTCTCATAATCTTACAAACCTCGATCCGATCTCACCTCAGCCTCTGCCACTCCAGAGAAAACAACCCAAGCCGGTCCAAACTCTCCGTCTGGTACAGGCCTCCTCGTCAAGCTGCATCCTGGTGAACCTCTCCTGCACCCTTTCCAAGGGTTTCTCATACTGCCCTTAATGGGGCAACCCCCCAGAACTGAATGCAATACTCCAGAGTATTATAAAGATGCAACATGACTTTCCTGAACTCCTCAGTTCAATTCCTGGACTAATAAAGGTTAACATGCTATATGCCTTCTTAATAGTAAGTAAGTAAGTAAAGTTTATTTATAAAGCACATTAAAGAACAACTCATGTTGACCAAAGTGCTGTACAATTCATAACAGGTAGCTAAAATCACAAATGCAAGAAGCACAGATATAAACAACAAGGCACACAGCTTATAGGCACAAAATAAACAACACATGAGCCTAGGCACAAGCCAAAAATCAGCCACATCAGGAAGATTCAAATGCTAGTGAATAAAGGTAAGTTTTCAGAGCCCAGACTTAAAAGAGTCAATGGAGGGGGTAGATCTGATAGGGAGGGGAACACTGTTCCACAGTCTAGGGGCTACGACAGCAAAGGCGTGGTCACCTCTGAACTTAAATTTAGATCGCGGGACAGCCAGGAGCCCCAAGTCAGCTGACCTGAGGGACCTGGAAGCAGAATAAAGGGTTAGAAGGTCTGCGATATAGGAGGGGGCCAGCCCATTTAGGGCTTTAAAAACAAACAGGAGAACCTTAAAATCAATTCTAAACCGTACTGGTAGCCAATGGAGATAACCACCCTATAAACCCGTGTTTCACTTTCAGGGAACTATGAACTTGGATCTCAGGATCCCTCTGGACATTAGCACTGTTAAGGATCTTGTCATTAACAGTGTACTGTCTCCTCACATTTGATTTCCCAAAGTGCAACACTTAACATTTGGCCAGCTTTAACTCCACCTGTCATTTCTCTGTCCAGATTTGCGGTATTCTCCCACACTACCCACAACACCACCAATCTTTGTCTCATCTGCCAACTCACCCATCTATGCTGTCATCCAGGCCATCTATATGTAACCCTCACACCGTAGGCCCATAATGAGTTAGCTATTACTGTGACATAATGCATGGGAATATTGATGAAAGGGCCATTCCAATAAATAAATGGGTCAAGGATAGATATAATTTGGGTAAACACAAAATGCAAATGTTTTTATGTTTCTTCTAAGGGAAAATAAGACCTTTACCTGTATGAGTACTGACACACCCATGCAAATTTACTCAACCAACACACACAAAATGCTGGTGGAACGCAGCAGGTCAGGCAGCATCTATGGAAAGGAGTAAACAGTCAAAGTTTAGGGCCGAGACCCTTCTTCAGGGACTCGGACCGAAAGTTGACTGTTTATTCTTTTCCATAGATGCTGCCTGACATGCTGCGTTCCTCCAGCATTTTGTGGTGTGTTGCCTTGGATTTCCAGCATCTGCAGATTTTATCATGTTCATGCAAAGTTACAGTCCGCCAGCAAGCAATAATTCAGCTCACACCAGTATAAACTTAGATTGAAATTGTATTACACACACACCTCACTTGTCACAGACCTCCAACCAGAATAACTCCCAATGACCAGATAGATTTGAGTAAGTGAATCTAAATGTGGTAAATGGAGGTTAATGCAAGAAAGTATGAGTTCACCCACTTTGGTAGGATGAATCAAAAGGCAGACAATTATGTAAACTATGAAAGGTTACAGGTGAGTGGAGTGTAGTGGGAGCTGGACATTCTTCTGCATAATTTGCAAAAGGTTTGCATACATGTGTAGCAAGTAGGGTAGAGCACAGCATTTATGGATGACACAAAATTAGCAGGTGTCGTTGATAGTGGAGAAGATTGTCAGGGGAACTTGATCAGTTAGGGAAGAGGGCTGAGGATTGACAAGTGGATTTAAATACAAATAAGTGTCAGATGACTAACTGGCCGGTAGTGCTGTGGCACCAACACCAGCCACTTTGAGGCAAGCGATTCCGGGTTCGAATCCAAATGGCTCTTTGCACGCTTGGGTTGAGCATCGAGCTAGTAAAAAAAAAGGACAAAATGTAAAGAAATGGCAAGGTTGTTGCCCGATGCGCCGCAAGGCACGGAGAGAAATAACTAAGGAAGTGTGAGATGATACAGTTTGTAAAGCAAACCACATAGGACTTGTGGCACAAATGCTAGGACATAGGGAGTGTAACGGAACAAGTGCATAGCTTGTTGAAAGTGGCATCACAGGTGGTCAGGGTGGTGAAAAAAGCAGTCAGGGCAGTGAGTACAGGGGCTGGGACATGATGTTGTCGTTGTACAGGTCATTGGTGAGACAGCACGTGGATCACTTTGTACAATTTTGCTCATCCTGTTATAAGAAAGACATAGTTAGACTGGAAAAGAGCGTAGAAAATGGTGGCTTGGTGGTAAAGCAACTGTCTCCTGGTGCCAGAGACCCAAGTTCAATACTGACCTTAGGTGTTGTTGTGGAGAATGCACATTCTCCCAGTGTATCTCTTGAGGGTGCTTGGGGTTCATCCCATATGTAGTACATGGATTGTGGGTTAACTGGCCCAGGTAAAAATGTCCTTGGTATATAGGCAAGTAGTAGAAATTTAGGGAGAGCTTAAGGCAATGTGGGAGAATAATAAATGGGGTTATTGTACAAACTGATCTTGATCCCAGTAGTGCAGAGGGACAGGAGTTCTGGTGCAAGGCTCGGAGAAGGTCAATTCACAGGTTGAGTCTGTGGTAAAGAAGGCAAATGCAATATTGGCTTTTATTTCAAGGAGAATAGAATATAAAAACATGGAAATAATGCTGAAACTTAATAACAGGGGGCACTTGGAGTATTGTCAACAGTTTTGGGCCCCTTATCTCAGAAAGGATGTGTTGTCATTGGAGACAGTCCAGAGAAGGTTCACGAGGATAATTCTGGGAATGAAGTGAGGGAGCATTTGGCAGATCTGGACCTGTACTCACTGGAATTTAGAAGAATGCATGGGGATCTAACTGAAACCCACCGAATGTTGAAAGGACTAGATAGGATGGATGTGGAGAGGGTGTTTCCTATGGTGTAGGTATCCGGAACTAAAGGGCACAGCCTCAAAATTGAGGGGCAACCTTTTAGAAAAGAATTTTTTTAGCCACAGAGTGGCGAATCTGTGGAATGCTCTGCCCAGACTGCGGTAGAGGCTAAGTCCTTGGGGTATATATTCAAAGCTGAAGTTGATAGATTCCTGATTCCAAGGAATATGTGAGAGGCAGGTGTATGGGGTTGAATGGGATCTGGGATCAGCATGATGGAATAATGGAGTGGACTTGAAGGGCTGAATGGCCTAATTCTGCTCCTACGTCTTATGGCCTTAGTGGGAGTTTTCAAGCCTTTGTATCTTCTGCCAAATGCAAGGTGGGAGAAGTGAGAATGGTAGGAATGGGAAAGGGTCTTTGATTACATTAGCTGTTTTCCCCACGCAGCAAGAGGTGTATACAGAGTAGATGGAGGGGAGACTGGTGTTCATAACGCAATGTAATTTCAGGTAGCCTTGAGCAAAGCAGTTCTCTACCAAGCTGTGATGCATCTGGATAGAACCAAATTTCCTTAGCTTTTAAGGAATTAGAAGTACTGGTGTGCTTTCTTAGCCAAAAGCCTGTGACTCTAACACACCCATTTTTTTTTGTCCTCATTGAGGGATCAGAAGTGGAAAAGGTGAGCAGTTTGCAACCTTTGCTGTAACGTCTCTGAGGATATATCCCGGGCCCAACATATCGATGCAATTACAAAGAAGGCATGTCAGCAGCTACATTTCATTAGGAGTTTGAGGAGAATTGGTATGTCACCAAAGACACTCACAAGTTTCTACAGATGTGCCGTGGAGGGCATTCTAACTGGCTGCATCACCGACCGGTTTGGAGGAGCCGCCGCACAGGATCGGGAAAAGCTGCAGCAGGTGGGTAAACTCCATCAGCTCCATCATGGAGGCTTCAGCCTCCCTAGCATTCAGGACACCTTCAGAAGGTCATGCCACAAAAAAAAAGCGACAGCCACCATTAAGGACCCCCATGCTCTCTTCTCATTGCTACCATCAGGGAGGAAGTACAGGAGCTTGAAAACTCAACGTGTCAGGAACAGCTTCTTCCCCTCTGCCTTCAGATTTCTGAATAGTCATGAACACTTCCGCAATATTTTTGCTCTACTTATTAAATTTAATTTAAAAAAAATATATTCTTCTTATTGTAATTTATAGTTTTTATTATTAAGTATTGCAATGTACTGCTGCCAATAAACAACACATTTGACGACATATGCTAGTGATATTAAACCTGATTCTGCTTCGCACCTGTGGCAGATTCTGTGGATCCTGTATTGGACTCTCAGAGCCCATGGGACTGGATTGGAAGCAGGTCGTCCCCTACGCCCCAAGGGATTGCCTGAGCAGTCCTGTTCTACCCAGCCTCACACAATGCAGAGCAACGCAACCCACAAGCGGCACCGCCAATCAGCCTGTCAATCACTTGACCCTCCCCTCTGGACGCGCTGCCTGGGAACAAGCCAATCAACGCGGGCGGAACGAAAGGCTCACATACGCGGAAGTCAGCCAATCATTCAGAGGCAGGGGCAGAAGAAAGGCGGGGTCAAAGCCGATTGACGACGCCTCCCGGTCCAGTATCGGCGGTGGCCAACCAGCTGGCGGAGGCGGCAAGGGGGCCAGCCAATGAGCGGAGGGTGGAAGGCGGGCCTTCCGCTGGCCCCTCCGCTTCATACGGCGGTGCACGAGGGAGTGATGCTGCAGTGCAGCTGCGGCGGGCGGAGGCTGGCGGGTCCTGAGGAGCAGCGGCAGTAGCAGCGCCGAGTCCGCGCACACCCACCTCACCACCGCCTTCCCTCTAACCACACCTCTCTCTTCCACCAACCCACTCCAGAAAAAAAACACACACACACTCGGCGCCCGGCGTCATGTGTGAGCGGCAGCGGGGCCGCAGGCGCAGGGACCCCGAGACATGGACACGCGCGTTGCCCAGGCCCGCAGCCGCTCCGTCCTGCTGCTCACTCGCGTCCGGCTCGGCCTGACAGCTCCCTAGCAACCGCCAGCAGGCTCTGCTCGCGTTTGAAACTCTCTAATTTCGAAGACTGCGTTAATACATTAATTTCCTTTAAGCGAGCACGGCTGCAAGGGTCGGGTCAGTATGTTGGCAGTGAGGATTGTCACCGCCGATTACTATATGTCCAGTCCGCTCCCCGGTCTGGATGTTTGCTACTCTGAGTTCAGGCAGGCTGAGGTGACCAGAGTGCCAGTGGTTCGTATCTTCGGGCCAACACCTGCAGGTAGGTGGTCTTATGGCAACTGTTGTGAAATCTTAACACTGCAGTGGTTTTACCCCGCTGGGGCTGCAAGCGGGCTCGGCTAGAGCGCTTGCCATTTTGTAAAGCCCTCACTGTAAAACACAGGCAGCCATGAAGCAATGGGTTTGTGTGCAGTACATTTAGTGCGTGCATAAAATTAATACACATGTTCAATATGCGACTGGGCATCAGTGGCTGTGTGCACCCCTGGATTTCTCTTGATGTCGAGGGAGATTTGATACTGTCAGCCAGACTGCTCTCAGATTTGACTTCTGTATCATATCTAATGGCTCAGCAGGGATAAAATCGTCTATTTTTTAAAAAAAATCTCTCGGGGAAGGTGGGAATTGTGTAGATCTTTTATTAATTGTAAAGAAAAATCTCTTTCTCCCTGATCAGCGTTGTTATAATTATCAGGCAGATCCATCCGTGTTCAGTTAGCAACCTTGGGGGGAACAGAACTAGCTGTAGTCTAATTCACATAGTAACTGAACCTCGTGTGGTAATAAATTCCAGGGAGCCATGCTCTCTCTAATGCACCAAAAAGGGACCAATTGAGGTGTAGTTTTGTTCACGTATTTTCAGCACCTTTCATGTTTAATTAGCTTTTATTTGCCGACCGTAATGTGACTTCAATTGCCATGTTTACTCGATAGCTCCAGACATATATTTTTACCAGTCATAGCCTGGCTGCAGTTAAAAATGCAACTGTTCTTCGGTTGTAGATGATACTGATACTGTTGAAGTTGTTGGTTCAGTTCTGTTTTCCTTGTTGATCCTCATGGGTGATCTTTACATGCAAAGAATGGAAGATGGAATAACTTTCTGAAAATTAGCAGTTTTGCTTTCAACAATGTGCATTAGAATTAGTGTTGATTGTAAAACATTTTAGTCCATATTTAATATCTTTAATTTGGAGACATCAGGCATGGTTTTCTCAAGCATTGCATATTATTCAGAGACTGGTTATATGGAATTGCTGCATATTTTTGCATCAAATTTGAGTATGGATGTTTTTAAGTCTGACTTTAGTAACTCAGCAAGAAGTTAATTGCATTTGTGGAATTACAATACTTGGGATTAATCATTTTGAATAATATGTTGAATCAGTTTTGGGGACTTGCTCAACCAAACAATGTTATGTTGATTTTCAAAGTGCATCTGGGATAAGATGCAGCCACTACTGAATTTGGTGCTTGCTTAATCTTTTAAAACTTCTCAATTTGTGTAGTTGGTTGGAAGTCACATGGGTGTATATTTTGAATTGCCAGCTGGTGTGAGGTTTAATGATGCCAAGAAGTGAGTGTGGCTGAAAGCTTCAATTTGTTTAAAATTCCTTTCTTAGGTAATAAATGTATGCACAGTCATTTTCCTCCTTCCACCTCCCCCTCCCCAATTTTTAAAAAGCATATTGCCTATATATAGTTTTGCAGCTAAAGCAATCTTTCTGTGTGGACACTTGCAGGGCTAGTAAACCAGATTAAGGAGTATCTGTTTGTTTCAAGCTCGGTCATCTTGTCACTGTATGCAATGCTCATGGGCATTACACAAACTCAGCAGGTCAAGCTGAATCTATGGAAAAGAGTAAACAGTGGGTGTTTACTCACTGAGACCCAGTTAACTTGGCTACCTGACTGCTGATGTGTCCATTGCTTTGGGAACGTGAACTTCTGGCACAATGCTAGTGTCTTCCACAGTGAAAACTGATGCAAAGTACTTGTTCATCTGTTATTTCTTTATCCCTCATTACTACCTCACCAGCATCATTTTCCAGTGGTCCAATATCAACTCTCACCTCCCTTTTGCTCTTTATATGACTGAAAAAGCTTTTAATATCCTGCTTTGTATTATTGGCTAGTTTGCCCTCGTATTTTATCTTTTCCCTTATGGCTTTGTTAGTTGCCCTTTTGGATTTTAAAAACTTCCCACTCACTTTTGCTACCTTATGCTTTTATGCACTCCTTGACTTCCCTTGTCAGTCATGGCTGCCTACCTTGACTACTTGGGAACTACTTCCTCTGTGGAACATGTCTGTCATGCGCCTTGTGAGCTATTACCAGAAACTTCAACCATCTCTCCTCTGCCGTCATCCCTGCCAGTATCCCTCTCCAATCCACCCGGGCAAGCTCTTCACTCACGCCTCTGTAGTTTCCTTTATTCCATTGTGATACTGATACATGTGACTTATGCTTCCCCCTCTCAAATTACAGTATGAATTCATCATATTATGATTGCTGTCTCCTAAGGGTTCCTTTAACTGAAGCTCCCTAATAAAATCTGGGTTATTACACAACACCCAATCAAAGATGACCTCTCCCCGAGTAGGTTCAAACATAAGCTGCACTTAAAAAGCCATCTCATAAGCCTTCAACTAACTCCCTCTGCAATCCGACACTAACCTGATTTTTTCCAATCCCCTTGCATACTGAAGTTCCCCCACTACAATTATGACATTACTCTTATACATGCCTTTTCCAGCTCCCTTTTGCAGTCTCAACCCCACATGTTGGCTACTATTTGGAGGCCTACATATGATTCTCATAACAGGTTTTTTTATCCTTGAAGTTTTTTTAGCTCTGCCCACGAAGATTCAACATTCTCTGACCCTGTGTTACCTCTTTCTAAAGATGTAATTCCATCTCTTACCAACAGAGCCATACCACCACCTATGCCTTCCCGACTGTCCTTTTGATACGAAGTATATCCTTTGATATTAAACTCCCAACTATGGCCTTCTTTCAGCCACAACATCATACTGTCCAATCTCTACTTGCGCTGAGTTCATCCACCTTATTCTGAATACTACGTGCACTTAAATACATCCCTTTCAGTCCTACATTCTTCGCCCTTTTGAATTTTTCCTGTTGTCCACAGTCTGCACTCTGGGTGTGACCACTGCTTCAGAAGTCTCGTCTATAATATCTTCAGCCTCCCAGAGTACATTCATCTCCAGCTCCATCTCCATGACCCAGTCGGTCAAGCGCTAAAGTCGGGTGCATTTCCTGCAGATCTGGGAATACAAGTCCGTAATTTGTTGAAAGTGGCGTCACAGATAGATCGGGTCGTAAAGAAAGCTTTTGGCACATTGGCCTTCAACATAACATCCCATCTCCTGTACTCATATTGATTTATAAAGTTGTATAAAATGTTGCTGAAGCCAAATTTGGAGTATTGTGTGCAGTTTTGGATACCTACCTACAGGAAGGATGTAAACAAAGTTGAAAGTACAGAGAAAATTCACAAGAATATTGCTGGGTCTGGAGGGCCTGAGTTATAAGGAAAGATTGAATAGGTGAGGACTTTATTCTTTAGTACATAGAAGATTGAGAGGAGATTTGAGAGGTGTGAAAATTTAAGGGGTATAGATGTGGTAAATACAAGCAGGCTTTTTCCACTGGGGTTTGGTTAAGGTGGGAAGTTTAAGGGGAGCATGAGGGGGAAAGTTATTCACTAAGAGGGTCATGAGTGTGGAATGAGCTGACGCACAAGTGGTGCATGTGAGCTCAGTTTCAATGTTTAGGAGAAATTTGGATAGAAGGGATATGGCGGGCCCATGGTACTGGTGCAGGTCGATGGGAATGGGCAGTGTAAATAGTTTTGGCATGGCCTAGATGGGCTGAAGGGGCCTGACTCAGTCTTTGAGATATAGTCGTCAGGTATCCTGAATTGCCACATCTGCCAGGAGGAGCATTCCATCCTGACTACTCTACTTTTTATTTTTTTTTAAAAAAAAAGCACTTGCCTCTTATCTGAGCTCCACCTGTTCACATTGAAACCTGTTGAGCCAAAGCCTTCCCATTATCACTGGCGCACTCTGACATTGGCCACTTTGCTTGACCCTACCATCCTTTCATTTGCAGCTGAGTTTAGGCTTCTGATTCCAAAGCTTGCTGCGCCTCTGCAGCCAAAAAAGACCAGCTTTACCCAAATCTGCTTCTTTTGTCTTCCGACTTCCTTACAGTGATTGGGCAGCACTTAAAATCAGTTGGCCCAACACAATGGAGCTGTGATCATGTATGCAGCTCGGTGGACCACATCATGTTCATACCTCCATTTTTGTCTTCCATCCCTCCCTATCTGAAAACATTATACCTGAAACTCAGCATCAGGCATCAATTACTTCAATAAACTGCACTTGGTTACTGAAATTGACTTCTGTTGATTAGCAATTTCAGTGTTTAAGTTGATGCTTGTAATTAAGACTATAACAAAAGTTGTTACTTTGATCTAAGCTGATTTTTTAAAATCTTATGCATTCCCTTTACATTTTCTAGTCTTGAGGTCCGCTCTGGCCATTTTATTAGGTACACCTGCTTGCTAATGCAAATATCTAATCAGCCAATCATGTGGCAACAACTCTGTGCCTAAAAAAATGATCAAGAGATTCAGTTGTTCAGACCAAACAGCATCAGAATGGGGAAGGAATGTGATCTTTGTGACTTTGACCCTGAAATAATTGTTGGTACCAGAAAGGGTGGTTTGAGTATCTCAAGCAACCACTAATCTCCTGGGATTAAAGCTTGGGCCATCCGAGTATGGCGTTCAATTCTGGAATCCTCTATAGGGAGTTTGTATGTCCTTCCGTAAATGTGTAGGTTTTCTTCAGGTGTTCTAATTTCTTCCCACAGTCCAAAGATGCATTGGTTAGTAGGTTAACTGGTCATTCTAACATTGTTCTGTGATAAAGCTAGGGCTAAATGGTTAGGTTGCTGGGCAGTGCGTCTCATTGCCCCAGAAGGGCCTGTTCCATTCTGTATCTCTAAATGAAATAAAAATTTCATGCACAGTAATCTCTAGAGCAGGGTTTTCCCAACTACTTTATGCCATGGACCCCTACCATTAACCAAGGGGTCCATAGACCCCATGCTGGGAACCCTTGCTCAAGAGTTTAGAGAATGGTGTGATAAACAAACATTCAGTGAACATCAGTTTTGTGGGTGACGAGAGAGATCAGAGGATAATGGCCAGACTGGATCTAGCTGACAGGAAGATGACAGCCTTTCGTTCTGTCCGCGTTTAATTCAGTTATTAATAAGTAATGCATTACAAATATAGTAGCTATGTATTGGTATCTAATAAACGGTGCAGATATTTGTCTCAAACATTTTTGTTGTGAGCACATACGCCTGTAATATTGGTAATGTAAAACACTGCAGCTCCTGTTCGTTGGTCAGATTGGTGGGGGAGCTGCGTTGCCTTGGGTGTTGTGTGGCCCAGGCTGTCATTCTGTGATGTCCCCTGTTACAGCCATGCAATGGGAGGAGGCACTGGAGGTGGTGTGCGAAAGAACAGATGTGGTGGGCACGCTGGAAGCCTTGCTGGTTGGGAGCTGACTCCTGCCTCAGTGCTGATCTCCAGTGTTCACTCGGTGGGAGACAAGTTAGATTGCCTTCACTTGCGGCTGGACACAGCATGAGACAGGCTGCTTTGCCTTCCTTGTGACCGAACCAGGACTAAATGAGGAACTGCTGTGTACTTGCAGAAATGTGGCTTCAAGACAACATCTCATGCAGCATTGTTCTTCAGGCTGTGCCATTCAGGGACTTGTGTTTATTTTTTTGTGACTGCACTATCATAACTATATGTGCTCGTTTGCACTTTGGCTCAAGAGGAACACAGTTTTGTTTCACAGCACAGGTGGTCCAAGTTCAATTCTTGCTGCTGCCAGTGAGGAATTTGTACTTTCTCCCCATGACCGCGTGGGTTTCCTCCCACAGTCCAAATCGGTCATTGTAACTTGTCCCATTATTAGGCTAGGATTGAATTGGGGTTATTGGGTGGCTTGGCTTGGAGGTCTCGAAGGGCCTCTTCTGCATTGTATCTCAATAAGAAAATATCTCTTTGTATTGTAAACAAAATAGTACACTTGCACTTTTCCTTGGTTGGCCAAAGTTTAGTGTAATTTTATCTGGGTGCTCACAGGCAGAAAGCAAGGTCTGCCAGAAAACCTACCAGTGATTATAGGCCTGAATAGTGATCTGCTTAAGACTTTTCCCGTGAAAGCAATCTTTCTGGTCTAAATGATTTCATTACACAAAATTTGTGTTTTGTCAACAAAAAAAGTAAAACAAAATCAATCCAGCCAAGTTCTGCTGTACATCCCATTCTCAAGTTGGGACGGTCTTGTAGTCACTGAGACTATCAACTATCTTCAGGAGCATATTGATGTTTTTTTTTCATATAAAAAAAAAGCAGGATTGCTGTACCTGCTGCAGACTTCATGCACACCTGCACCGGTTTATGGTGGGTTTCAGGAATGCTTGGGTTGGGGTCTGGCTGGATCACTTCACCCCACATCTTTATATCCTTGGTGCAAATAAGACTTCCATTGCAGAAGTGAGAGGGGCAACTTTTAATACTAGGAAGCATTTATCTAAGTAGTGTCAGGAAGCATTTATCTTTTTAAAAAAAAAGTCCAATGGAAATGCAGAGGTTGAAACTCCACATCTGGAGTTGTACATCCTTGATGGATGGTGGTTGTGGACCAGTTGACTGTATTTGAAAACATTAGTCGAATTTCCTCACGTAGCATCCTAGGTTTAACCAACTGTAGTACTTTATTTTGTGTTTACATTGGTAATCTGCAGATTCTGGGGTCAAAGCAACACTCACAACACGCTGGAGGAACTCAGCAGGTCGGGCAGCATCCGTGGAAAAGATCAGTTGATGTTTTGGGCTGGAACTCTTCGTCAGGACTGTAGAGGGAAGGGGCAGAGGCCCTATAAAGAAGGTGGGGGGAAGGTGGGAAGGAGAAGGCTGGTAGGTTCCAGGTGAAAAACCAGTAAGGGGAAAGATAAAGGGGGTAGGGGAGAGGGGGGAAGGCAGGGAGGTGATGGGCAGGAAAGGTGAATAAAGAATAGGGGAAAGCAATGGGTAGTAAAAGGAGGCGGAACCATGAGGGAGGTGATAGGCAGCTGGGGGAGAGGGCAGAGTGAAATAGGGATAGGGGAAGGGAGGGGGAGGGAATTAACGGAAGTTGGAGAATTCTATGTTCATACAAGGGGGCTGGAGACTACCTAGATGGTATATGAGGTGTTGCTCCTCCAACCTGAGTTTAGCCTCATCATGGCAGTATAGGAGGCCATGTATGGACATATCCGAATGGGAATTTGAAGCAGAGTTGAAGTGGGTGGCAACCGGGAGATCCTGTCTGTTGTGGTGGACGGAGCGGAGGTGCTCGACGAAGCGGTCCCCCAATCTGCGTCGGGTCTCACCGATGTAGAGGAGGCCGCACCAGGAGCACCGGATGCAACAGATGACCCCAACAGACTCACAAGTGAAGTGTTGCCTCACCTGGAAGGACTGTTTGGGGCCCTGAATGGTGGCAAGTGAGGAGGTGTAGCACTTGCGCTTACAGGGATAAGTGCTGAGTGGGAGATCCGTCGGGAGGGTCGTGTGGACCAGGGAGTCACGGGTCCCTGGTCCACACGTACTTTACCAATGACCTTCTCTCCATTATAACATAAGGAATTGATTTGTTTGATGGTTATACTTTTGCCTCTTTATTCTCTGCCTTTCATCGGCTAACAAAGCAGTCTGTATCTACCCACCACAACAGGACCTTGAAGCACTTGGGCAGTGACAGTCCTAACAGATGTCTAACCATGTGACCCTTTGCCTCCATCTCATTCTTCGCAATGATATTCAGGTAGATAATCAACCCAAGGTCCGCTTCCTCTCCCAGGCTATCATCCTAGCACCAACTCTCTTACTGCATTTGTCTAGCTTCAGTGTAATAGCCTTGTCATTTGGCCTCCGACGCAAGACCTTGAAATGGGTATTCTGAACTGTTATACCAGATAATTAGAAGGACAAGGCCTTCAAGCTCTTCTCAAAACATCCGTGGAAATATAACATCCTTATCAATCAGGCCCCTTAGCTGTAAACTGAGAAGGATCAGCATGAAAGGTACTAAACATGGGGTTTTCTTGGGAGTACGTGAAAGCTCGGTTAAAAATATCAGGAGTGCAGGTGGCACAATTTACACCTTACCTTTTTTTTTGCATCTTGCTTCAAATCCAAGGTTAAGAGCCACTTATAGTAGTGCAGTTGTATTTTTGAGGTACATGTGCGGCAATTCTTGACTGCCCTTTTTTTGGTTGACAATTCTCTGCAGTAGTCATTTACTTCTGAGACAATGAGTTTGTCTATTCAAGTGATTATTTTTCATTTTTTTAAAAAAAAGTTGACAATTCTTGATTGTGCAAATACTGTAGCATCTGAGGTGTTGTCATATGAGAAGTTAAATCAAGGCTTAAATCAAAGCACATCACTTATTTCTGGTGGTCTAGTTAATATGCATGATCTTGATATACAACCCAGTAATTGTTTGAGGGGGCAAGCTGTGAATTAGATATACTTTATTGATCCTGAGGGAAATTGGGTTTCGTTACAGCCGCACCAACCAAGAATAGAGCATAAATATAGCAATACAAAAAGCACAAACAATCAAACAACAAAATGCAAACTATGCCAGATGGAAATAAGTCCAGGACCAGCCTATTGGCTCAGGGTGTCTGACCCTCCATGGGAGGAGCTGCAAAGTTCGATGGCCACAGGCAGGAACGACCTCCCGTGACGCCCAGTGTTGTATCTCGGTGGAATATGGCCAGAGTCCAACATAATATCCGGTCTACAAACACGTTCCTCGATCGTAATATGACCCGGATTGCACCATCCGTTGTTAACCAGAACAGCAAGCTCCCAGCTCCTTTATGCTTACCGCTGTCAGTGCACTTCCGGTCAGGCCGAACGGTCTAGAAGCCGTCCATGGAAAGATTTGATCAGTTATGTCCTCATGCAGCCCCGTTCCAGTAAAACACATAACACTGCACTCCCGAAATGTTCTCTGACGCCTGGCTAGCGCTGTAAACTTGTCCATTTTATTACCCACCGAACTCCTCTTCTCCATAAGTCTCTGTTGTCTCGACCTGGTCCTCTTTCCTCGCCTTTGTGATCCCCCTCTGCATCCTCCGTGAGATTTCAGCAGGGGTGTCCGAATTAGCATATTTCCTACATGCTAATAGCGATTATTGAATTGACTTTGTTTCTTGCATCCTTCACATACATGAGTAAAAATCTTTACATTATGTCTCTGTCTAAATGTGCAATCACAGTAATTTATAATAATTTGTAATACATAGAACAGTCAATTACTTTGTTTGCCCAGAAACAGTGAAAAGTACTTGGGTAAATCATTGCAAAATGCAACATGCATAGCCTGCTCTAGCAGTGATGTAACTCATCTGGTCGCTTTTAGGGAGTGGTGATCACAAGATGTTGAGACGTGGCATTAGTGCCATCATATAATAAGATGTAGAATTTAAAGGCTTTGCTAGACATGCAGTTCCTGTGGCTCTTGAGGCTAAGCTGAAGGTGGACTTCCTCTGGATCTAAATGTAGCCATGACTGGAACTGAATTTGCAACCAGTGGGCAAGTTGCAACCATGAGCTTAAAAGTAATGCACTAATGTCATTTTTTTCTCCCTATTTGGAAGAGGTTTGGAAGTCTGATTTTAAACTTCAGTGGGGTTGGCACCTGAAAAGCTGGTTCTTGTGTGTGCTGGTTGGATTGCTTCCCTTCCCACTGTTCAGAACATGTCACCTGTCTGTCACCTCAAGAAAGCTGTCATGTTGGCTTATTCTGCTGAGCAGCTCATGCCTGGTTATCTCCAGACTGGAGAGCCAGGGTTGGGAGACCTAGAGAGCTTGAAACTGTCTAAACATATGTTAACCGGATCAGAGCTTGGTCTTGAATCATCTGAGATTCCTTTATCAATGGATCAAAATGTAAATTGTCATTGTAGTTTGCACATAGTCTTTGTGTAACACTAAACCTTTTGCTCTTCAATATGAAGTCGAAGACTTGTGTTGTTAGAAACACCATAGACAATCCCAATTGTGAGAAACGCCATAGACAATCCCAATTGTGATTGACACAAACTTTACCTTAGTTCAGGAACTTGGATGCTTTCGTATTGACATCACTACCAGACAAAATCAACAGTGACATTCCACAGATAGCTCACAAAACTATTCTAAATATGCTTCTTTTCCTGAACTGTGTTCGATTGCACCCTATAATTTCATGTTTGTTATAATTTTAAGGCCAGCTGAACATTCTGGCACGTGTGCTGTCTCGTGATGAATTCAGTGAGGTTGAGAGCGGAGTGGGCCGTCGTCATTTCCTAATGGTGAAACTTGAACCAGTGGTTGGTTCCATTACTCCTCGCAGATTAAAGCACCAGCAAGATTGAAATCAAGGATGAGAGTGCAAGATGAGCGAGTGTTTAGTGCTGTCTGCCTGCATTTGAGCGGTTTCCCTTTTGCTGCTGCCAGTACAAGGTGAGGTTTGGTTGCCTTGGCAAGGCTCATGGCTGTGGATCTTTTTTGGGGAACTCTGCAGCTTGATGTTTAGTGTCCTCGTCCTGAACATGCTCTATAGTTGTGGACTCATTTTTGGAGGACTGTGGTTTGTGTTCCATGTGTTTCTGGTTATTCTTTTGTTGTTGCTCTTTGCATAGCCAGTTGCGGGTCTGGATCAAATCGTGCAACTGAGGCCTGCAGCCATTGACACGGTGCAAAACTGGACTAATTGTCACTCCTGGATTGTTTTGGGGTCTGTGGTTTAATATTTGCTCACTGCTTGTGTGATTTTTTTTGTGTGTGTGCGCTGTTTTGATTTCCTTAAATGGATTTAAAGGTGTTTCTTTGTTTCGTGGCTGCCTGTGGGAGGAGGTGTTGTATACTGTATACATACTTTGATAATGTACTTTGAAACTTTAGAATATGACTTTTTTTCAGCAGGTTCTGTTCCACAAAGCTAGGATTGTATGTTCTGGAAAGAAGACTGGAATCATCAGAGGGTGATCTGGTTAAGAATGAACCATTTGCCTGTCTAAAGCCTTCAATGATATAAGTGTATATCTCACAGCTTACTCTCATTGGCTTACTCTAAAGTGGAACTAGTATGCCTGAGTCATCAACCATTATGCCCTAATCAAAATCCTAGTCCACATTCCAGAGGATAATAGACACTAGGTGCAGGAGTAGGCCATTCAGCCCCTCAAGCCAGCACCACCATTCATTGTGATCATGGCTGATCATCCACAATCAGTACCCTTTTCCTGCTTTCTCCCCATATCCCTTCACTCTGCTATCTTTAAGAGCTCTATCTAACTCTTTCTGAAAGAATCCAGAGAATTGGCCTCCACTGCCTTCTGAGGCAGACATTCCACAGAACCACAACCCTCTGTGTGAAAAAGTTTTTCCTTAACTCCGTTCTAAATTGTCCACCCCTTATTCTTAAACTGTGGCCTCTGTTTCTGGACTCCCCCAACATCGGGAATATGTTTCCTGCCTCTAGCGTGTTCAATCCCTTAATAATCTTATATGTTTCAATCAGATCCCCTCTCATCCTTCTAAATTCCAGTGTATACAACCCCAGTCGCTCCAATCTTTCAACATATGACAGTCCCGCCATCCCGGGAATTAACCTCGTGAACCTACGCTGCACTCCCTCAATAGCTAGAATGTCCTTCCTCAAATATGGAGACCAAAACTGTACACAGTACTCCAGGTGTGGTCTCACCAGGGCCCTGTACAACTGCAGAAGGACCTCTTTGCTCCTATATTCAACTCCCCTTGTTATGAAGGCCAACATGCCATTAGCTTTCTTCGCTACCTGCTGTACCTGCATGCTTATTTTCAGTGACTGATGAACAAGGACACCTAGATCTCGTTGTACTTCCCCTTTTCCTAACTTGACACCATTCAGATAATCTGCCTTCCTGTTCTTGCCACCAAAGTGAATAACCTCACATTTATCCACATTAAACTGCATCTGCCATGCATTTGCCCACTCACCCAACCTGTCCAAGTCTCCCTGCATTCTCATAACATCCTTCTCATATTTCTCACTGCCACCCAGCTTTGTGTCATTGGCAAATTTGCTAATGTTACTTTTAATCCCTTCATCTAAATCACTAATGTATATTGTAAATAGCTGTGGTCCCAGCACCAAGCCTTGCGGTACCCCACTAGTCACTGCTTGCCATTCTGAAAAGGACCCATTAATCCCTAAACAACAGGAATTCTGCAGATGCTGGAAATTCGAGCAACACACATCAAAGTTGCTGGTGAACGCAGCAGGCCAGGCAGCATTTCTAGGAAGAGGTACAGTCGACGTTTCAGGCCGAGACCCTTCGTCAGTCCTGTACCTCTTCCTAGAAATGCTGCCTGGCCTGCTGCGTTCACCAGCAACTTTGGTGTGTGTTCCATTAATCCCTACTTTGTTTACCAGGACAAACTGGTTCTAATGAATTCAATGCCTCAGCAAAAGATACTTTCAGCAAGATATAATAACAATTGAGCTAATTTAAAATATAAATTTAAATTTTAATTTAAAAATGTAACCAATAAAAGCTAATTTAAAAATTCTGACCAAATACTTTGGAGCATTGTTTATCATAACACCCTGTTTCATCAGGGGGAAAGCACAATGCTTCATGGTAATATTGATCTAGAATAATTGTTGACGCAGGATAGGAGACAGGTGAACAAGAACCAGGAGATTTCTGAAGGAAGAATCACCGAAGGACTATGTACTGCAACGATTGGAATGAAATCAAAAAGGCTTGGGTTACATGAAACCATTGGATGTCACCTCAGACCAACAAGTCAAAAACTCCATAGGCCAACTGAAAAGCAAGATTATGTTCTAAATGTACTGGTGGGGGTGAAGGGGAGTTGCAATTTTGGTCTACCACATCTGGGAAGAGTAAGTAAGGAGACTTCAGATTGTATAATCCTGACCATCTTCAAGAAGGGAGATATCCTGTTATGATATCTGCAGAAGGTTCCCATACTGTCTGCCGCAAGGAAAGGTTGGTGCAGAGTCTTTGACCAGTGGCCAAAGAGCTGTTTTTTGAATCAGTGGATTCTGTCATCTGTGGGCAGTTGTATAGAGTCTACATTATGCATTCTTTATAAGAGAAAGGCAATAAGTAACATCAGCCATTAAGTATTGACATTTTAATTTGTCTGATGCAAAAATATGACAATTTCTTCTCAAATTTAGTTGCCTAGATAAATGTTTCATCTGCTGCAAGCCTTTCTCTCAACCAGTGAATTCACACAGATTCAGAATGGATGTAGCCTTGTTTGGCACCAGTTTGTACGTCACCCCATATGCTATCCTGATCTTCATCTTGTCTCCAACATGTGCTCTGGTGAGTTCAAGAAATTTATGGGACAAATGGTAGTACTTTTTGATCTGCATTTCATTGTTTCAGAAACAAGAGTAAATTCTGTAAGCAAGCTGTGGTTGTAGATGCTGCTTCCACGTTTGGAGGAGGGAACCTGCACTTCCGCAAAGTCATGTTTCAGCTTCATAATTGCCTGAACCGTATAATAGCCTACAATGAGACTAAGAATGTGAATTGCTTCAAATTGGTGAGAGCCACCTTTCAATGGCAGGGAGAGGTCGATGAAACTGGGAATTGTTTGTTGTATGCCAGCCTTGCTATCGTCCACTTTAATGAGGAAAAAAGTTTAAAGATCGAGATACCTTTAAGAGTCAGCACCTAGCCCATGGTTTAACTGGACAGCAGTGAACCCTGATTTCCTGTATGCTTCTGATATATGGACTACTTAACAGTTATCTCTTCGTTACTGGAAAGATGTCAGCTTTGTGTCCTCAAAGTGCTTCAGATCCACTGGATAAGCGAACCTCTCCCAAGCCGGCAGCCTCTAAGTGTACCTGTCAGCTCCAGTATCACAAGCAAAGTTGATAAGGTGGATAGACGGAACAATTCAAGTATGTTCTTAAAGCCACCTTGAATGGGAAATGTTAACATTGCAGTCCTATGACCACTCAACGGAGTATTCAAGAAGGCACTGAGAACCTCCAGGGTCCTTCCAGATGCATACAAAAGCCATGGGAAATGTGTCGAAGAAGCTCATCTCTCAAATTGCTCACCTAACCACCTTCAGTCTAGCTATGACAGTCTAACATTGTCCTCATCAGCCATCTAGATCAGGGGTTCCCAACCTTTTTCATGCCATGGACTCCTATCATTAACTGAGGGGTCTGTGGACCCAGGTTGGGTACCCCTGATCTAGATCAATCCTGACCATACTAGTAAAATTTAGCACCGGATATCTTGGGTGTATGAAGGAAAGGGTCAGTTCTGTAGTTTGATTTGCTGTTTGGAGATTTTGATCCTGTTTGTATAGAGCTGAGGTATTACAGTGGAAGGAAAAAAGCAACCAGTTTCATCTACATCACAATCTCCAAATGATTTGTTGGAAGAGGGGCATTATTTGAGCCTTTTGCACTTTTATTCAGGGGATGTGTAGATTGAGTGGCGGGGTGGAGATGTTTCTTTACCAAACGAGGTGTAAGAAGCTGCTTTCCTCCACTAGCCTGCAGATCACCCATGGGAAAGGTATAGCACCTGCCTCATCGATTTTACCCCCACCCCCAATCCAAGATCAGGGTTACATGGAGCCATAGGGGCAGTTGGTTGGTTCATATTGCAAGTCCTGGTTATGTGACCACTGGCACCAGGCAGACAATTTCTGAAGAGTACAGGTGTCTCCCACTTTTTGAACGTTCGCTTTACAAAACCTCACTGTTGCGAAAGACCTACATTAATTCCCTGTTTTCGCTAACAGAAGGTGTTTTCACTGTTACGAAAAAAGCAGCTCACGCCCCGAGCAGCCAATCCTTCCCTGGATTCAGAACTGCATTCTAGCCGGCATTGCTTAAACACGTGCCTGAGAGCAGCCGTTAGCAAGATGAGTTCTAAGGTATCAGAAAAGGCTAAAAGGGCTCGTAAGGATGTTACACCTAGCGTAAAACTAGACATAATTAAGCGTTTCGACCGTGGTGAACGAAGTAAGGACAAAGTGAGTTTGGCTTGTGGAAGTTGACGAAGATGATGTTGAAGAGGTTTTAGCATCCCGAGAACTGATAGATGAAGAGCTGATGCAATTGGAAGAGGAAAGGATAACAATCGAAACGAATGCAGTAGCGAAAGTGAAGTCGTCCAAGAACTGAACGTGATGCAACTGTGTGAGATTTCTGCTGCAGTGATAAAGTGCGACTTTAATTTTGAAAGGGTACGTTGGTTTAGTGCATATTTGCAAGATGGTTTGAGTGCTTACAAAGAAGTGTATGATAGGAAGATGAGAGAGGCTAGCAGTCAAGCAAGCTTTCAGCAGACGACGAACCTTGACCTTCGACATCGAGGTAGGCAGACATAGAAGATGACCTGCCTGCCCTGATCAACGATGAGATGACACCCCAGTGTCCCACCACCCCGACCCCCGGGCCATGGACAGATACCAATCCGCGAAGAATGCAGTGGTAGCCGGGACGCACCCAGCACATCTTTAAGTAAAAAGCCAAAATAAACAAGCTGATTAATTAGGTGCTGCCCGGCATGTAAATGTCAGCCCAGATTAGAGGCGCCGCAATCGCCTCTGATCTGGGCCGACATTTACGTACTGGACAGCACCTAATTAATTAGCTTGTTTGTTTCGGCTTTTTCCTTAAAGATGTGCTGGGTGCGTCCCGGCTACCGCTGCATTCTCCGCGAATTGGTATCTGTTCACGGCCCAGAGGGTGGGGGCCACTGCACCACCCTAACCTCCGACTCAGCCTAACACACCATCAGTGTGCTCGATGTCTTCCCGATTCCCGTAAATGATATTACACTGTACATACATTATTTCTACTTTAAATCGACTGTGTATTTTTAGGTGTTATTTGGCATTATTTGGCAGCTTCATAGCTTAAAGGTTACTGGAGAGCGCTTGCGCCCTGTTTTTGCCGAGAGTGCTTGCGTGAGATTTTCGCTACAGAGAACAGTGCAGGCAATAATTGTAGAGAAGTATTTCTACTTTATATAGGCTGTCTATTTATCATAGCATTCCTGCTTTTACCATATGTTACTGTTATTTTAGGCTTTGTGTTATTTGGCATGACTTGGTAGGTTATTTTTGGGTCTGCGAACGCTCAAGTTTTTCCTATATAAATAAATGGTAATTGCTTCTTCGCTTTACGACCTTCTGGCTTACGAACCATTTCACAGGAACGCTCTGTCTTCGGGTGGCAAGGGAAACCTGTATTGACAATGGCTGGCGTCACCCAATTTATAAAGGCACAGCCCAGCAGAAGGCAATGGCCAGCTGCTTTAGAAAAATTTGCCAAGAACAATCCTGGTCATGAGACCATGTTTGCCCACTTCATGTGACATAGCACATGATGATATGTAGTAACGTGAGAATCAAGTACACTTTGTCTGGGGGCACAGTCCCAGACAGGTAGGTGTTACAGTGGGTAATGTTGCCTCACAACTCCAGTAACTTGGTAGTGTGTGGAGTTGGAATGTTTTTGTACTCCAGTGCATTAGTTTATTCTCATCTCCTAAACAGTCAGTGTCAATGTGGTGATAGAGAATCATTGGAGTATTAATAGTGTGACAGAATAGGCTACGGGGAAATAAGTGGGATTGGTGGAAAGGGAGCTGGTGTGGATTTGATGCAAGAAGCTGTATGGCTGAACTTCAGAAGGAAATTTTCTTGTTCGGTTTGTTTTAATACTTTATCGATGGAAAAGAATATTGAGGTCAGAATGTTTTGTCTTGAACAAAGCATTTTGAATGTGTGTCTATGCTTCATCAAAATAGTGACAAACTTAAAGTTTACAAATCAATCCAAGATATTTGGGCACTGCTGGTGAAGCAAATTATTAATGAGTAGGGGCAATTGAGGTTGCTCCCTTTCAGAAAACATACAAGTTCTGTGAGGTACAACAATAGTTGTCAACTTGTAAAATTCTTTCATTGTACTTTTTCCCTGGTGCCATGGTAACCTAAAGTTTCCATAGTGCTCATGGTATAGGCTGGCCAAAGTTCAAAATCTGTTCAGCATTATCCTCTAGTTTTTAAATCTGATTAGTAACCTTGTACGGTTTGGCATGTGATGAAATTCACCTTTCTATCCATTCCCCCCCCCCCCACCCCCAATGCACTTCACACCCACCCTACTGCCACTCCCAACACAAGTTTTATTTCAGCTGTTAGTTAGCATCCCAGTGATAGACATGAAACGGTGCCTTTCTGGGAGCATCATCCATCATAGGCTGCCCCAGTTAAATCCTTGCCATGTTTTTTCCCAAGAGAGTAGCCCCTGAAATAGCAGAACAAAGAAAACATGAGACTGCAATCTAAATAGGAGTCAAGCAGCACTTCATTGTGAGCAAATTATCCAGTTTTATCATGTGACATTTGGATTTTCTTTTGGATCGCTCTGCTTTAATAGTGTCTGTATGGTGCAAGTTTTACTGAGCGCTGCTGTTGTAAGTGATTCTTGTCTGGACATTGTAGTTTGGAGAGCAGGTCAGAAACTAGGAATCTTGCAGTGACTAACTTGCTTCCTATCATGAATAAGAGAAAATGTGCAGATGCTGGAAATCCAAGCAATGCTGGAGAAACTCAGCAGAATGGACAGTATTTGTGGAAAAGAGTACGGGTGATTTAGGCTGAGACCCTTCATCAGGACTGGGGGAAAAGAAAAGACGAGTCAGTGCAAGAAAGTGGAGGGGAGGAAGAACCACAAGGTGATAGATGAAGCAGGAGTGGGGGAGAGGGGGTGAAATAAAGAGCTGGGAAGTTGCTTTCTGCTTTCTTCAGGGATCGCTTCCTACGCGACTCCCTTGTCCATTCATCCCTCCCCACTGATCTCCCTCTTGGCATTTATCCTTGCAAGTGGAACAAGTGCTCTTTCAGTTTAAACCATTTCAAAAAGGATTGATAGCAATAATTTATAAAAGGTTATTGAACTCATGAATGATATCTAATGATAAAATTAAATGTGCTTGGGAATTGGAATTTCAAGAGTCAGTTTTAGATAATCACTGGAGTAAAATTTTTCATTTGTTTAATAACTCAAAGGCGGGAGGAGAGAGAGCAGCGCACCGCGCGTGCACAGCCCTCCGGTGAAAAAAGATCGCGTATCCATTAAATAGGGGCCGTGATCAATTCTGCTTTGATGGAGACGGACGTGAAAGCACAGGAACATCTGGAGAAATTTCTGAAACGCCAGTTCGCTGCTGTTGTTACTACGCGGTTGGGAATCGTCTGGAGGGAAGGCTTCAAAATCCCCGGGTTTGCCTGCTGTTGGTGACCGAGATTGAGGTCGAATCGTTCGGACAGAGATGGCGCTCAGTACTTGGTGTCGGAGAGCTGATCGGAGGCTCTAAGTTTTCGGATGACTCAGAGTCTGACTGTGGTCAGCATGGCAGGGAGAGTTTTTCTTCCTTCTGTCGGCGTGAGATGTGGGACATTTGAGAGACTTTGAACTTTTTACTGTTCCCATGGGTGACTTCAAGTTATGGTATTGTTGCACTGTTGTAACTATATGTTATAATGTGGTTTTGTTAATTTTTTCAGTCTTGGTCTGTCCTGTTTTGTGATATCACACCGGAGGAAATATTGTATCATTTCCTAATGCATGCATTACTAAATGACAGTAAAAGAGGACTGTGTGTCTTCATAATCTAAACTCATCTATTTGTGCTCATCATTCCTTGATACAGTTCAAGGTAGTGCATCGGGCCCATATGTCAAAGGATAAACTAGCACGTATTTTTTCCAATATCAGTCCTATTTGTGATAGATGTAATACTGAGGTGGCCACTTTAACTTGTGTATTGGTCTTGTATAAAGCTAGATAACTTCTGGAGAGAAGTTTTTAAAATGCTAACAAAAGTCTTGGATCTGGATCTATAACCTAATTTGCTTACAGCAATTTTTGGGATTATCCCATCGGAAGCAGGAAATATTCCTGTTTCCGTTCAACATATGATAGCCTTTTCAACTTTATTGGCTAGGAGAGCCATTTTATTGAAGTGGAAGGATCCTAATCCACCTACAGTCTTTTATTGGCTCTCCTCCATTATGTCCTCTAAGTTTAGAGAAAATAAGTCAGACATTTGATGCATCCTTTAAATTTGAGCAAATCTGGTGACCTATTATCCAATCTTTTCAATTTAAATTGATTTATTACTCTTCCAATTTTTTTTCGAAGTTTTAGATTTGATCAGAAAGTTTTTTTTCGGTTGTATCCTCAAAATGGAATGCCCAGTCCCTCTTGTTTTTTTTATATATAGTGTGGGTTTTTTTTCTTCATTTAAAATTCAATGTTTTTTCCTTCCTTTTCATGAACTGATAAGAGGAGAATCGCTGGTTTCTTTTTTATTATGTATTTTACACTAGCTTAATATGTATGATTTCGATAATGTCTATCTTAATCTTGGTTTGTATTGTTATTGATATAAGATAATTCTCCTCTTTGTACTTGTGTTTGTTTTAAATCAATAAAAAGACTAATGAAGAAGTGGAACAAGTGCCACACCTGCCCCTACACCTCCCCACTCACTGCCAGTCCGTCCAGGTGAGGCAACACTTAACCGATACAGATTGGGAGATCGCTTCACTGAGCACCTAAACTCAGTCCAGCAGAAAAAGTGAGAGCTCCCAGTGCCACCCATTTTAATTCCACTTCCCATTCACATTCTGACATGTCAGTCCATGGTTGCCCCTACTGTCACAATGAGGCCACACTCAGGTTGGAGGAGCAACGCCTTAATTCCATCAGGGTAGCCTCCAACCTGATGGCATAAACATTGATTTCTTGAATTTCAGGTAATGCCCCCCTCCCCCTTCACCATTACCATTTCCCTCTCACATTATCACCTTATCTGCCTATCACCTCACTCTGGTGGTGCTCCTGTTTTTCTTTCTTCCATGGCCTTCTGTCCTTGCCTGTCAGATTCCCTCTTCTCCATCCTGTATCTCCCCCCACTTTCTTACTCTAACTCCATCTTTTTTTCCCAGTCCTGATGAAGGGTTTCTGCCTCAAACATCAGCTGCACTTTTTTTTTTCCATAAATGCTATCTGGCCTGCTGAGTTCTTCTAGCATTCTGTGTGTGTAACTTGTTCCTGACTCTCCCCAAATCCTGCCCGCTATTTAAAGGACTCATCAGGAGTATGATACAGCACTCGAAGCTCAACACCATACAGCACACATCCATGATCATTCACCTACTCTGTCACCAGCAGAGCAGTTAGTATCATCTAGAAGATGCTCTCGGCAGCAACTTGCCAAGACTTGAAACCCATGATGTGTATCAGGCTGAAGAATGAACATTGAATGTATTGGATGCAACCACTGGAAGTTGCCTTCCAAGCTAATAACTACTGTGACTCAGAAATGCATAATTGTCATTGAGTCAGAATCTTGAAACACTCTTCCCAGCAGCAATGTGGATATTCCACACCTCGTGCACTATAGCCATTCAAGATTCATCACCACCATCTCTGGCAATTATAAGCTGAGCCGGCAATTATAAGCTGAGCCAGCATTTGAAGCCTATGTCCCTTTCATGGAGGAGGAAAAAAAGAAAAGTGATACGTTGCTGCAGTGTGGCGGAAATCTTTGAGCTAGATGGATCAGACGAATGAGTGACAATGGTAAAAATAGTAAATGCTTAAAAATAGTGGTGGAAGTTTGGTGAGAGGATGCCATGAAAAGGGCAGATGGTATGTATTAACTGAGTACACTTGCATGGGAAAGGGTGAAAGTGTGTGACCTTCAATTAGTGCATATGCCAGGCTAATGCAAGGGAATTTGATTGCAGAATAAACCACATTATATGGTGGAGGTTGGAGTGAAAAAGGGCATCTCTCTAGGAGACTGCTGGGAATGCCTCAAATACATAATTTCCTGATCTAGGTCTACAGAGAGTGGAGTATTCCCTGTATATCTTATGAAGAGCTAGGCATTTGACTTCTGGAAATCTTTGTATGGGGAAACGAAGCACATGCTGCCTCTATCTATCTTTTCAAAAGTACAGCATTCCATAATGTCTAGTGATAGAAGTCAGCTAGCGAATTGGATGGGTTTGGCCAGAGTTCACCACAAATAATGTATCTAATTTATCAAAAAGGAAGATGGTTGCGAACATTTGGCAGGTGGAGTCACTTGCAGCTGGTGCATTAAGACTAATTGTCAAGAGAATTACCCAGTCTTCCTCTGGGAGTTTCCGAAGAGGACAACATTGGTTCGAGAATCCTGCTTATTTCAGCTCAATAGGATATTCATGAAATTGTGCCTGGAATATTATCTGCAGTTCAATATGCCATACTATAGGAAGAATGTCTTGAGCTAGAGAGGATGTGAAAAATATTCAAAAAGATAGCACCTGGAGTGTGAATGGCTTGATTTTCAAGGAGACGGGATAGGCTAGGACACTCTCCCTCTTTCCTCTCCCTTCTCTTTTCTCTCCCCCTGGAGTGAAGGAGCTGTGGGTGGCCCTCGCAGAGGATTATAATATGTGTATTGAAAAGGTGGATGGTCAGTTTCCTCAGGGTAGCAGTGACTGGCACAACACTATTACAGCTCAGGGCGTCAGGGCTGGGAGTTCAATTCTAGCACAGTCTGTAAGGAATTTGCCTTTTCTCCCCATGATAGCGTGGGATTCCTGGTGCTCTGGTTTTTCCCATAGTTCCAATATATTCTGGTTAATTGGCGATGGTAAATTTTGCCCTGTGATTAGGCTAGGGTTAAATGTGGGTTGCTGAACGGCGCAGCTCGTTGGGACCCCGGAAAGGGTCTGTTCCGCACCGTATCCCGAAATAAAAATAAGAGGCCTGAGGGGAAAAGGTTTTGAGAGGGATCTGAAAAGCATGTTTTCCATACAGAGGACGGTAGGTAATATGAAAGAGCTGCCAGAGGAAGTGGCAAAAGCATAAAGCAGAAGTGACCAAATATGGCAAATAGGAGTAGCTCAGGAAAGCACCTTGGTTGGCTTGGATGAGATGAGCTGAAGGGTCTGTTCCTGTGCTGTATATTGACTCTATTGCCTGGAGGTCAAATAAGAATAGAAAAGAAATTCTGGCTTTGCAGATAACACCCCCGCAAATTCTTGTGTGTAAACGGAAACGCGAAAATTGTTGAGCACTTGGTCAATGAATTACATGTTTATCAGGTTCAATATCCTTCATTGTTTGGAGATGCCAATATAAACTTTGCACTGATTCTTAGTTAATTACATTGTGTACATACATACCTGCCACCTTACCTCGAGTGTCTTTAGGAAGTTCAATATTTCCTCCAAATTGGAGGTTAGAATTATAAATGAGTCTTGAGAATTGTAAATGATCTTGTAGTGATCCTACTGATTACCTTTAGAGAGGTGGATTATGCCAAAGAGTTTATTCTTGGTTTTAGAGTTCTCTTATTTTAACTGTTATTTGATTCTCTTATTCCATGTAAGCAAGAATGTGTAAAATGGGTGTTCCACTGTATAACATCCTGATAAAATCTGAATTCTGTGAAACTTGAAGGTTAATTCTCCAGTCACTAAAAAAGGTTATCAAGTTAATTACTTACTATAATCTTCAACCTGGGAAACTTTGAACTTTCCAAGATCTTTTTTGAAGGCATTGGTGAGCAGGTGTGTACACAAGGCACTCAGATTGGGGAAATTCAGTGTAAGACCTTGTAGCTGTATTCCTGTTTTTAATATTGTTTCCCATCTAAAGTTCCTCAAAGTAAATTAAGCTCATCTTTTTGAAATGGCTACGTGATAGTTATACTCTATTGAAATTTGTGCACAGGCTTTGGCTCGATGGTTGACTTCAAGTAAGGCACTCTTGATTAAGTTGAAGCTATCTAGATGGATGGGATTGTTAGTAATGGTAATCGTGAGTAAAGCTGCATTGTTCAGGGTTGACAAGGGTAGGGACTAGACTCCTTTTAGTTTTCAGGGTTTAATCCAGAGCAGTTTTCTACAGAAGTGCATGGACTTTTGTTTAAAAAAAACTAGACATTTCTCCTTAAAAGTTGTGTACTTGTGTAGGAATTATTTCAAATTTGAGATATTTGAATGACTTTCCAAGTTGAGATCCAGAATTTATTGGTCTTGGTTCAGATAGATAATCCATCTGAAATTTTGAGATAAAGCAAGAGTTCCTTTTGACTTTATATTCTAGAGTCTTAGTCACAAGCAGTGGATGGAGTTTAATTGTCATTCTCCCATACATGAATATAGCCAACCAAAATATCACTACTCTGGAGCCAAGGCACAAATCATAGTACCAACAATCACACATAGCACAAGGCACATAGAGCAAGCATGTAATATATCAAAAAAAATAGTCCAAGATCCTGAGTCCATGAATGTTGCAGGTGTCTGCATTTGAACACTACACCTCGTTTTCTGCTACATGAACACTGGCAGCACCAACTCTACCTTGGATACTACGCCATACTGCCTCCGGAGGAGTGCACAAACCACAAAGTGTCTCTACTGGGTGACTGTAATCAAGCAACACCACGGCTTGAGGCCTAGTCCTCGCTACGACTGAGACGATGCTGCTCCCCTGATGTCTGCCTATAAATTTGTTAATGTGGAATTCTGCAATTCTGATTCACTATGTCCAATAGTCATCACAGTCAAGTGACTAAGATGATCACTTGCTGTTGGACTGCACACTGTCTTCATACACCGACTCTGATGCCTCTCAGACACAGTAGCAGCGCTATCTGCACCGTCCAGCTCCTTCAATTTCTCTGCCAATGAGCAACTCAATGATGAGGGTAGACCTGCTGCACTTTAAATTTTTAATGTCCAGCAGGTTCTTGCAATCGTAAAATGTACATTTTTTAAAAAAGACAACACCTTTGACCCTGTAGAAGTTGCTTTGATCGAACATGCCACTGTCTTACAGGAAGCCCTGGACATGAAGTCTTGTTTTCTTGAAGGCTAATTCCCTCAACTGGAAGGCACTGAAGGTGTTTTTCAAGGCAGTACCTTGGGCCCAATCAGCTTAGTTGCTTTATCAATGACCCCTTTGAAACAGGTTGAGAAATGGGCATGCTTGCTGTTGTATCCTATTTAATACCATTCACCCACAATGCCTTGGGCAAAAGCAAGATGCATTCATGCTTGGGCTCGTACTTAATAGCAAAAAAAAATGCAAACAATGACTGTCTAATGAGATGACTAGCCATCAAATCCATGACCTTTACAGCTAAACATAGAAGCTGGAAGAGCAGGTCATGGGCTGAGTAGCTCAGATTCCAGTTTCTACAGGTGTAAATGAGTTTTATGATCACATGTTCTTGTTCAGAGCGTACCTCCAATGGGAAGCTTAATTGTTTAGATTAAAAACGTAGATATCTCCATTTGATTGCCATTTCATTTTTTGCCTTTTTTTGATGTCCACTGCTTCCTGGATCATTAACTATGGTACGCCCTCTTGTTTAAAAACTAGAAAAACATATCTCCATGAAAAACTGTGGCAGTGGGCAATTGGAAATAATAGTACCTGAAGTTGAGCAACACTTTGAATTGAGTGCAGCTATTATTGCTGGATCAAAATTTTGGAACTGCAGTTGTCACAGCACAGTCAAGTGCTTTCATTACACTGTACCAGTTCAAGAATGCAGCTCATTTTTTAAGGTAATTATGGATTCAGATCCCTGTGAGTTTTTAAATGATTTTTATTCGATAAAGAACTCTTGCCTCTGTAGAAAAACATTTACTTAGTATTTCCCTCTTGTTCAAAGTAAATTTATTAAAGTATATGGTGTCATATACAATCCTGAGATTCATTTTCTCGTGGGCATACTTAATAAATCCATAACGGAATCACTGAAAGACTGCACCAACTGCATGTTCAAGCAGTGTGCAAGAGGCAACAAACTGCAAATAAAAAATGGAAATAATGACAAATAAGCAATGAATATAGAGAACATGAGATGAAGGTGCCTTGAAAGTGAGCCCATAGGTTGTGGGAACATTTGAGTGATGGAACAGGAAGTTGAATGAAGTTGTCCCCTTTGGTTCAAGAGTCTGATGGTTGAGGAGTAATAACTGTTCCTGAGCCTGGTGGTCTGAGTCCTGAGGCTCCTATACCACCTTTCTGATGGCAGCAGCAAGAAGAAAGCATATCCTAGGTGGTGGGAGTCCCTTATGAGGGTTCTACTTTCTTGCAACAACACTGTAGATGTGCTCAGTAGTGGGGAAGGCTTTACCCATGGTGGACTGCGCTATATCCATTTTCTTTTGTAGGATTTTCTGTTCAAGGACATTGGTGTTCCCATACCAGCCTGCAATGCCGTCGTTGTACTCCCCACTACACATCTCTAGATGTCATGCTGAATCAGTGCAAGCTCCTAAGGAAGTACAGGTGCTGCTGTGCTTTCTTTGTAATTGCACTTGTGTGCTGGGTCCAGGACAGGTCCTTTGAAATAATACGAAGGAATTTAAAGTTGCTGACCTTCACTTCTGATCCTGAGGACTGGCTCATAGACCTCCGGTTTCCTCCTCCCGAAGCCAATAATTACTCCTTGGTCTTGCTGACATTGAGTAAGAGGTTGTTATGGTACCGTTCAGCCAGGTTTTCAGTCTCTTTCCATATGCTGATTTGTCACCACCTTTGATTTGGCCTATGACAGCTGTGTTGTCAGCAAACTTGAATATGGCATTGGGGCTGTGCTTAGACACAGTCATAAGTGTAAAGTGACTAAAGTAGAGGGCTAAGCACAAAGCCTTGTGGAACACCTGTGCTGATGGAGATTGTGAAGGAGATGTTGCTAATCCGAACTGGGGTCTGCAAGTGAAGAACTAGAGGATCCAATTGCACAAGGAGGTATTGAGGCCAAGTTTCAAAAGTTTATTAACTAGTTTTGAGGGGGATGTTGGTATTGAATACAGAGCTGTAGTTGATGAGGAACATCCTGATGCATGCATCTTCACTAGATGGAATCTGCTGTAGTCCTGTTGCTCTGATAGGCTAATTGAAGTGAATCCAAATCGCTTTTCAGGTGGAGTTGATATGTTCTATCACCAGCCTCTTAAAACATGTCATCACTAGATGCAAGGCCTACGAGACGATAGTCCCTAAGGCAGGCTAGCACGTTCTTGAGCACCAGTATAACTGAAACCTGCTTGAAGCAGGTGGGAACCTCAGACTGCAGAAGAGGGTTAATGATCTCAGTGTTCACTCGATCATGTTGATCAAGTTTTGGAATCTACAAACATTTATAACTCACACACCTTATCTTCCTTTCTCTCTCCCTCCGGTTGTTATTTCCCTTTTAGTCGGTCCCGATGTAGGGCCTGATCTGTTGAGTTCCTCCAGCAACTTGTTTTTAGCTCCAGATTTCAGTATCTTGTCTCAGAAATGCAAGGATGTAGCTTCAGGTATGGTTTAAACCTACAATCTATTTGAAAGTTAGTTAATTCCATAAATTATTTTAATATTGGATAATATCCGTTGAAATGTTTAATTCATCAAGCCATGGCTTGGAAAGTGAGCATATAATGGTCATTCTCAAATTGCTTTTGGATGGATTGGCTTTCACTTCATCAGGGAACTTAAGAATTGACTGTCAAATTATAGGTCTGAAATTGTGTGTAGACTAAACTAGGACACGTGGCTTCTCTAAATAATTTTTCTCAGCATTACCAAGGAATTTATACCTGCGTGTGTGTGTTTGTTGGGTTTTTTTTGGAGGATTTTTATTTTAGTGACATTTGAGATTGTGTCTGGATCATCATCCAGATCTCTGGACTCTCTAACTTGCACTATATGATTGCATCCTTTGTCTCTTGTAAATTTTAAAGAAGAATTGTTTAGTATGATCACCAGAAGGCATTTTTTGGGCACTTTGTCACTGCAGGCAACAGTTTTAAGTTGAGACCATTATGGATTTCTTCTCCTCTCCGTACTCATTGATGCAGGAGCAGTTCCTTCCTCTAACATCAGATTCCTGAATGATCCATGAGCCCCAAGCCACTATGTCAAATTTCCTTTGTTGCACTACTTTGTAGTTCATAGATTGTTTGTCTTGCACTGTACTTCAACCACCAAACAACAAATTTCTTTCATGTGTCAGTGATTGTAACTCAGAATCCCTGTATTGCCCATATCACTTCAGTAGCTACAGTCAGAACCTGGAGGCTAATTTATTCTCTCTTTTTCTTTTTAAATCTTTTTATTGAATAAGTATACAAAAAAGGTAAGCCATATAAACATTAATACAATGTTAAAGTATAATAAAACTCCAAAAGGTATCAATACCAAAAAAAATACTACAATGTAATTTAAACATAAGAAACCAAGATAACATAATAGTATACTAAATTTTATATATATCAATGGAAAAAAAAGAAAAAAAAACCCCAAAAAAAAACCCACCGTGCAACTAACTAAAAGCAAAGCAAAGCAATGGGCTAACTTGAAACCAAACAGAGTTAAACTTAAAATCACGTCCTCAATCCCGACCTCCATTAAAAACAGTGGAAAAAAAAACAAGAAGGGTAAATATTACATTAAATGAAAATATCGAATAAAAGGTCCCCAAATCTGTTCAAATTTAAATGAAGAATCATAAAGGTTACTTCTAATTTTCTCCAAATTCAAACATAAAATCGTCTGAGAAAATCAAAAAAAGGTAGTTGGAGCATTAAGCTCTTTCCAATGTTGTAAAATACATCTTTTCGCCATTAAAGTAAGAAATGCAATCATTCTACGGGCTGAAGGGGAAAGATTACTAGAAATTTTAGGTAGTCCAAAGATAGCAGTAATAGGGTGAGGAGAGATATCTATATTTAATACCTTAGAAATAATATTAAAAATATCTCTCCAAAAAGTTTCTAAAGTAGTGCAAGACCAAAACATATGAGTTAAAGAGGCTATCTTGCCGAACATCTATCACAGAAAGGATTAATATGTGAGTAAAAACGCGCTAACTTATCTTTGGACATATGTGCTCTATGAACCACTTTAAATTGAATTAGGGAATGTTTAGCACAAATAGAGGAAGTATTAACTAATTGTAAAATCTGCCCCCAATCATCCACAGAAATGGTAAGCCCCAATTCCTGTTCCCAATCTACCCTAATCTTATCAAATGGAGCTTTCCTAAGTTTCATAATAATATTATAAATCATAGCCGATGCACCTTTCTGACATGGATTGAGGTTAATTATCGAATCTAAAATATATGTAGGAGGAAGCATTGGAAAGGAAGAAAGTATAGTACTTAGGAAATTTCTAACTTGTAAATATCTAAAAAAATGTATTCTTGATAAGTTATATTTATTAGATAATTGTTCAAAAGACATAAGGGAACCATCTAAAAATAAATCCAAAAACTGTAAAATACCCTTAGTCTTCCAAGTTTGAAAAGCGCGATCCGTAAAAGAGGGAGGAAAAAATGTTACCTAAAATAGGAATCGCTAACCCGAATTGATTAAGATCAAAAAATTTTCTGAATTGAAACCAAATGCGCAAAGCATATTTAACTATCGGGTTAGAGACCTGCTTAAGGCGTTTCGAATCAAAAGGGAGAGAGGAGCCTAAAATAGAGCCAAGTGTATAACCCTGAACAGATTGTAGTTCCAATGCTACCCATTTAGGAATAGATAGTATGTCCTGATCAAGTAACCAAAATTTCATATGTCGAATATTAATAGCCCAATAATAGAATCTAAAGTTAGGTAATGCTAAACCTCCATCTCTCTTAGCTTTCTGTAAATGTATTTTACCCAGTCTCGGATTCTTATTCTGCCAAATAAATGAAGAAATTTTAGAGTCAACTTTATCAAAGAAAGATTTTGGAACGAAAATTGGTAAGGAGGCTAATTTATTAATAAACCAAATTTGTGGCATGGTAAATGTAGATTTGGCAGAGAGCAACTGTTCTGTAAACAGTATCCAAAATAAAGTTCTAAAACAGTGATTTTGGAGAAAATTGAATGATTTAATCTAAATGCTTTTGAAATATTTGTAATTTTATTTGTATCATGAATGATGTATAAATGCAAAAGAAATGCTACAAGAGGCCTGAATGGATTATAGAGCAACTGAGTTAACATTAAGGGACAACAAGCCTTGGATCCTTCTCTACTACAGACTATCTCTCAGTACCACCTGAAAGTAGTTTTGATTTCCATATTTGTTGTCAACACTTGATACTTGTTCAGATGCCCTCCTTGACCTTTCCACTTCATATAAACAACCAGACTGTAGTCAGCGTGCACTACAGGAAGAACAGAAACGTACATCTGTTCTGTCTTCTCAACACAATTCCTATTCTCTTTTCATTGACTCAGTCTTTTGTTTCTCCTGACTGAAATTCCACCATTCTTAACCTTGGTTTTTGCATTTTGAATGAACCAGGTTCCCCATTACTATCATTCCTAAGGGCCAGTTACAGCCTTAACACCATTGCCCAGCTCTGCCCTTATTCATTAAAACTTTTGAGCTATCTGCCCTAATCTTTACAACTGTAGTATCATGAACTCTGATATAATGGACATTGGGGATAGATAGCATTCTTGTAGCATTTCAAAGAAGGATTTCAAATATAGGATAAATGCAGTGTTTTGAGAACTTGTGCATACTCTTATATAAATCCTGTCAAATTGAATAAATCTTTGGGTATGCTATAAATTGACTTTGCAAACTTTTGAGTTGAGAAGTCGCCAATGAAAATCAACTTCCATGTGCTGTAATCCTGTAGGATGGAAGTTTTCTGATCAATTGTCCAGTTAAAATCTTAAGTGTTCTGGGTGTTATATAAATGTAGCTTTTCAAATTAAATCTATTAACCCTGGAGGTAGCTGAGAACACAAAGGTCTGGTGCTCTTCTGGTTCAGTAGTTGATTAACCTGGTTTTATAGTAAATCAGTTTGATTGGTTGACAGTTGAGACCCTAGGCAGTACACCCCAGTGGAGGCAAACAAAAAGGCTGTTTTGTCTGTTATGCCAGAAGTGCACGTCTCCAGTGCATTGTACAATCGAAGTAGTGGAGTATATGTTTTTTTTTGATCAATCTCCAAAGGGAATTGGCTGTTTGAAGGGAATTATCTAAATTGGACCAAGTACTAATCTAGACTGGTAAAATGGCACATTGCCACATTGGGTATAGCTTTGTCATAATTGGAGTAATCTATTCTTTAATTGTTCTAATTTCCTTATTATTTGGGATATATCCCAACCCAAAGTGGACAAACGACCTACTTCCACAGCTGGTTTACTAGTTGCTGCGTGCAATTGTGATGTTGGGTTAATTCCAGCTTGCAGACTGCTGTCCATCTGGCAACCTCAAAGTTCTCGGAAAAAGTTGAATCATAGAAACCATAGAAACTACAGCACAGAAACAGGCCTTTTGGCCCTTCTTGGCTGTGCCGAACCATTTTCTGTCTAGTCCCACTGACCTGCACACGGACCATATCCCTCCATACACCTCCCATCCATGTATCTGTCCAATTTATTCTTAAATGTTAAAAAAGAACCCACATTTACCACCTCGTCTGGCAGCTCATTCCATACTCCCACCACTCTGTGTGAAGAAGCCCCTCCCCCAATGTTTCCTTTAAACTTTTTCCCCCCTCACCCTTAACCCATGTCCTCTTTCCCCCCCCCCCGCCTCACTGGAAAAAGCCTGCTTGCATTCACTCTATCTATACCCATCATAATTTTATATACCTCTATCAAATCTCTGAAAATGTAAAACTAAATACCTAAAATAAGAACCCAGAGAAGGTGGGAACAGTTTTAAAACTGTCTAAGGAGGGAGAGAGCAGATAGAATTAATGTTGATTTAACCTCTGCAAAATACAAGTCTTGACAGGTGTGCATTTACCCATATATCTTCATTTAACATTCAAATTTTAACTTCGAGTCTAACTAGCATTGTTGTTTGCTTACTATTGGTGAATTTTATATAATCTTTAAAGCAGTTTGTATTAGTTAGTGTTGAAGCTGCATGCTCCTTTAAACATCTACTAATAATTCCTAAGCTGTCATCAAATTGACTACTGCTTCAGTTTACTTGTAACATATCTTACTCCTGTACTTGAAAAGTACACTTGCGCAAGTGTTAGTTGAAAATAGCATTGTCACCATCACCAAAGATTGTTACACAGTGCAGTATTTAAAGTAATCAAAGAGCTTGGATTAATGATTGTATTGGTCAAAATTATTTTATCTGTAAGCTCAGTGGCCTGTAGAGTGGCTTGCTAATACAAATATGATAGCAGCTGAATGCGTAAAGGCATGCAGACGTCGTCAAGAAGTTCAGTTGTTCAGAGCAAACATCAGACTGGAGAAGAAATGTAATCTAAGTGACTTTGAATGTGGAATGGTTGTAGGTAAGGGGAGAGTACCTCAAACTGCTAATCTTCTGGGATTTTCACGCACAACATTCTCTAGAGTTTACAGAGAATAGTGCAAAACAAAACCCAAAAAAACTTCTAGTGAGCGGTAGTTCTGTGGGTAAAAATGCCCTGTTAATGAGAGGTCAGAGGAGAATGGCCAGACTGGTTCAAGCTGGTAGGAAAGTGACAATAGCTCAAATAACCACACATTACAACAGTGGTGTGCAGAAGAGCATCTTTGAATGTACAGCATGTTGAACCTTGAAGTGGATGGGCTACAGCAGCAGAAGACCACAAATGTACATTCACTGGCCTCTATTAGATACAGGAGATAATTAATAAAGTGGCCACTGGTGTCAACAATTCGGACGACATAACTTCAAATTTGGCTAATCAGTTCATTTTGGAAGTAAACTTGCTACCTTTTATTCATTCATACATATCACTCCATTCACTCTACTTAAATGAGTGCCATGTTATCGTCAATATTAGTTGAGCCGTACATTGCACCAAGCTATTACATAGTTAAATAAGCTCTGCACTCGACCTATTGCTTCGTGTAATTGAGAGGATAAAATATTCTGATTAAAAATGAGTGCCCACTTCCCATCTGATCGCACACGTGAGAGAAGCTGTTATTACCTTGTTCATTTCCCTTTCAGTGTTTTGACAACTTTTTTTGGGTGGGGGTAAGAATGTTCTTATAATAATAACTTTGTGGGAACTAATTTGGTGAGCAATTTCTCAATAGCTTGTAGTAAGATGGATTTTCTGATCGAAGTGAGGCCTCTGGTTCCTGTGTTTATGAATGGTGCCTCCCAGCAACATCAGAGGGGATTATCAATTTCAGCCATTTAATCAAAAACTATGACTTTGAGCTGTAGAAGAAACTATACTTTTCTCTTCTGTTTTGCATTTCTCATTCTACCATCAGTTGTTATTATACTATTGTTTCTCAATGTACTACCTTGTAGGGGCTGGTGTCTAGTATAGTCTGAATAAAGGCAACAGGCTTCAAAACTTCATTTGAAAATGTGGATTCTGATCATTCAGACAAGTGTGAGCATAGTTGGTAAGCAGGCATTTATAGGCTTGGATTTGACACCAAATATTTGCTGTCTCAACTTTAATCTTTCCATTGCTTCTCTGGGTATAATTATTCCTACATAGCTTCATTATCCTTTGAAGATTGGTATAGTTTGGTGCATTTAAGCAGCTTTTGTTGGGTGTCTGGTTTCATCTTTTAAAATGACTATTCTCCCTATTGCCTGCCTTTTGATATATTTTATGATGAATGATATTCTTTATGGCAAGGCTTCTTGACTAAGATTTCAGATCTATGTAAAGTGAGGAATGTGAAGTTGGTAATTTCATGCTGTATTTTTGCAGTACAAATTTATTTTGCCTAACTTTGAGAATTGTTAAGAGTATTTTTAATGCCCGAGATGGTAGTTTTCTGAAGTGCGCAAGTATTCTGATTTACTGTACCACAGTTGAATGTGAAATGGGCTTTTTAAATGTTGCTGCTGAAGCTAATTGTAATTTACATTCAAAGAAATTTGAATACCAGAGTAGTTTCCTGTGGTGGGACTACTGTCCCATAAATCTGCTTCTAAGCCTGCAATGTTAGCTGAGGAATTTAAACTTGTAAATAAAATATTGGAAAACTTGATTGTTAATGCACGGCTAAATTAAAAGCACATTTGCTTCACCAGTGTTCTCTGGGAGAGAAATCTTAAACACAAGATATTCTGCAGATGCTGGAAATTGGAAACAACTCAGCAGATCAGGCAGCCTATATGGAAAAGAATGAATAAAGTTGGCGTTTCAGGCAGAGACCCTTCAGGACTGGAAAGGAAGGGGGAAAGTGCTAGAATAAAAATAGAGTATGGGGATGGGGGAAGGCAGATATCTAAAAAGGCAGATAGGTGAAGCCAAGTTTTTTAAAAAATAGTGCTGGAGAAGAAAGGAAACTGATGGACAATCGGGGGTGGGGGGTGGAGATCGGGGATGTAATAGGCAGGTGAGAAGAGGTTAGAGTGGGAAATAGAACAGGAAGGGGGTAGGAAAATTCTTTTTACTGGAAGGAGAAATCAATATTCATGTCATCAGGTTGGAGGTTACCTGGGCAAATTGTCCCTCATCCACCCTGTGGATAGCACAAGATAGGAAATCTTGCTGTTTTTTCTTTTTTACCCACATGGAGTGAAAATAACATGCTAGACTGCTCTCATAAGTGATCTAGCAAGCTTGTAGAGTTTTGGGGAAATTGGAGAAGGTCATAACTTGTTCATAATCACATGAATGAGTAAATCTTTTGAAGTATTCAATATTTTTGAATCCACAAAGTAAGAAACTATTTGGCCTCTTCACTAATCGAAATCCCTGGGACCACAATTATAACATCTCCCTCCAGTTGTCAATTTGCACCCATCTCAAAGAACTTAAGTAATTGAATAGCTTTTAAATAGCATCATCTGTCATTTACAAGATTGTAGGCTGGGTGCACAACACTGTAAATCCTAAGATTTTCATTGTGTGTCTCCATCTTATGGTGCATACATGAGGGACATCACATGTTGTGTAAAATTACAATAAATGTTAGCTTTCTTCTCCATTCTCACCATTCCCTCTCCCACCCATACTCAGTTCCTTAAAAAGAATCAGTAGACTTTATAGTAAATAAATCAAAAACTGCAGGTGCTAAGAATTTGCGAGTGCTGGAAGCATTTAGCAGGCCAGGCAGTATCTGTGGGGAAAACCTGTTTAAAGCGTAGTTGTGGAAACTTATGAGTCCAAAGCTAGATATTTGTCAATACTAATGAACTGAAAGAGACTATTCCAATTTGGGGGAGGGATAGGTATTCTTTTCTGATATATTAACTGCATTGATAATGATGTCTGCATCTGTGCAGAAACTGTATTTTATTCTTCCTGCCAGGTTCCAGCCTCTTGTCTCCTTCATGTCTCTACTTTCCTCTTTCAGTCTCCATCTCAAAAGGTGGAATAAACACACACTGATTATAACAGTGTGTTGGCACATGGCCAGGTGGTTAAGGCAATGGTCTAGTGATCTGAAGGTTGCTAGTTCGAGCCTCAGCTGAAGCAGCGTGTTGTGTCCTTGAGTAAGGCACTTAACCACACATTGGTCTGCGATGACACTGGTGCCAAGCTGTATGGGTCCTAATGCCTTTCCCGTGGACAAAATCAGTGTCGTGGAGAGGGGGAGACTTGCAGCATGGGCAACTGCCAACCTTCCATATAACCTTGCCCAGGCCTGCGCCCTGGACACCTTCCAAGGCACAAATCCATGGTCTCACGAGACTAATGGATGCCTATTAGAATGATTGTAACTCTACAGACTTTTTGTTTAACTGCACTTCCAGTATCGACCACATTCCATTTTCCTCCACCTGTTATATTAGCTGTGGCATTCCACACATCTGCTTTTAAAACAGGGGTTCCCAACCTTTATGCCATGGACCAATGCTATTAAGCGAGAGGTCCATGGACTCCAGGTTGGAAATCCCTGTTTTAAAATGACTTCATTCTCCCCGCGCTGTGACTTCTTCATAGTGGATCAATGTCTTGGCTGTATTGCATCTTCTACTTGTGCCTCTTCTGGACAGAGCATGGGTATAGTTCCCTTGCTCCTTAACTTCCACATACCAGCCTCTATATTCAGTGGCTTTTCCTTTGCAATTTCCACCAGCTCCAAAAAGATTCCTCCAGAAGACACCTTTTTCCTCTTTCCACTTAACTATTATGATGGATCTGTTTTCTTTGCAGGTTACTGGTACACTCTTTTCCACCCATTTCCCCTCTTGTATGGTGCTTCGCCATGCCACCACGAGCTGTGATACTTGTCATTTCTCCTTTGTTCCTTTTTATACAGTCCCAGGATCTGAACAGTTTACTGGGTGAAACAGTGATTCATTTCATTCTAATGCACCGCATTCAGTGGTCACAGCATGTTGTACGGTTCAGTGGAGAAGACTGTGGAGTATTTGCATTCACCGCTGAGTTTCCTGTTGCCTGCCACTTCAGTTCTCAATCCAGTTTTCACCTGTCTCCTGTACTGTTGTAACAAGCTTGAGGAAGTGCACATTATTTGTGCAAGTTGTAACTTTATCAAATTCTACAACTTCAGGTAATACTTTTTCTGTCTCGGATCTGGTTGTTTATGCCATAAGTCATTGATCTGTGATGCTGGTTGATTTTTGCTTTCCTCTGTTAGCACACTTTACATTTATACTGTTGCCTTCTAGCAGCACAGCAGTATAGTGGTTAGCACTACGTTTTACAGTACCAGTAAGCAGGGTTCAATTCCCGCCACTGTCTGTAAGGAGTCTGTATACTCTCCGTGACCGCATAGGTGCTCTGGTTTCCTCCTACAGTCCAAAAATGTACCAGTTGGTAGCTTAATTTGTCATTGTAAATTGTCCTGTGATTAGCTAGGGCAGTGTTACCTAACCCTTAGCCCAACGACCCCAAAGCACTTTCGTACTTGCTAATGCTCCCTTTAAGTACCTTCATATTTGCCAACGCCCCTCTTGGGCACAATGTACTTTCTGATACCCCATAGTGTAAAAACATGTCTACTATATAATAACATGAGAAAAATAGGTTTGCTTTAAATTTTTGTCTTTAAACCTAGCTTACACAGTACTTGTGCATTGTACAACAGCTTTGATATCAATGTGATCTTGAGCTTGATGGTTTTTAGTGAGAGTTGAAATATCTGGTTCAAGTTGTGATAGCAAAAGCCTACATGTAACAATGTTCAAGCAGTTTCTGTTACTTGTGAATGTGATTCATAGAAACATCGAAACATAGAAAGCATACAGCACAATACAGGCCCTGCAGCCCACAAAGCTGTGCCGAACATGTCCCTATCTTGGAACTACCTAGGCTTTACTCAGAGCCCTCTATTTTTCTAAGCCCCATGTAGCCATCCAGGAATCTATTAAAGGACCCTATTGTTTCCGCCTCCAACGCCACCGCCGGCAATCCATTCCAAGCACTCACCACTCTGCGTTTTTAAAAAAAAACAACTTACCCCTGACATCTCTGTATCTACTTCCAAGCACCTTAAAACTATGCCCTCTCGTGCTAGCCAATTCAGCCCTGGGGAAACGCCTCTAACTCTCTACACAATCAATGCCTGTCATTATCTTGTACACCTCCATCAGGTCACTCTCATCCTCTGTCGCTCCAAGGAGAAAAGGCCAAGTTCAGTCAAGCTATTCTCATAAGGCATGCTCTCCAGTCCAGGCAAAATCCTTGTAAATCTCCTCTGCACCCTTTCTATGGTTTCTACGTCCTTCCTGTAGTGAGGGGACCAGATATGAGCACAGTACTCCAAGTGGGGTCTGACCGGGGTCTGACCAGGGTCCCATAAAGCTGCAACATTACCTCTCGGCTCTTAAACTCAATCCCACGATTGATGAAGGGCAGTGCACCGTATGCCTTCTTTAACCACAGTCAACTTGTGTAGCAGCTTTGAGTGTCCTATGGACTTGGATCCCAAGATCCCTCTGATCCTCCACACTGCCAAGAGTCTTACCATTAATGCTGTATTTTGCCATCATATTTGACCTACTAATATGAACCACCTCACACTTATCTGGGTTGAACTGCATCTGCCACTTCTCAGCCCAGTTTTGCATTCCTATCAATGTTCCGTTGTAACCTCTGACAGCCCTCCACACTGTCCATGACACTCCCAATCTTTGTGTCATCAGCAAATTTACTAACCTATCCCTCCACTTCTTCATCTAGGTCATTTATAAAAGATCACAGTCGGAATCCCAGAACAGATCCCTGAGGCACACCACTGGTCACCGGCCTCCGTGCAGAATATGACCCATCTATAACTACTCTTTGCCTTCTATGGGCAAGCCAGTTCTGGATCCACAAAACAATGTACCCTTGGAACCCATGCCTTACTTTCTTAATAAGCCTTGCATGGGGTACCTTATCAAATGCCTTGCTGAAATCCATATACACTGCATCTGCTGCTCAACCTTCATCAATGTGTTTAGTCACATCCTCAAAAAATTCAATCAGGCTCGTAAGGCTTGACTTACCTTTGAGAAAGCCATGCGGCCTATTCCTAATCGTATTATGCCTCGCCAAATGTTCATAAATCCTGCCTCTCAGGATCTTCTCCATCAGCTTACCAACCACTGATGTAAGAGTCACTGGCCTATAATTTCCTGGGCTATCCCTACTCCCTTTCTTCAATACGGGAACAACATCCACAACCTTCCAATCCTCCAGAAGCTCCTTGTCCTCATTGATGCAAAGATCATTGTCAGAGGCTCAGCAGTCTCCTCCCTCGCTTTCCACAGTAGCCAGGGGTACATCTCGTCCGGTCCCAGTGGCATCCAACTTGATGCTTTCCAAAAGCTCCAGCACATCCTCTTCCTTAATATCTACATTTTCAAGCTTTTCAGTCCACTGCAAGTCATCCCTACAATTGGCAAGATCCTTTCCCGTAGTGAATACTGAAGCAAAGTTTTCATTAAGTACGTGTGCTATTTCCTCCAGTTGCATACATACGTTCCCACTGTCACACTTGATTGGTTCTATTCTCTCAGCTCTTATCCTCTTGCTCTTCACATATTTGTAGAATGCCTTGGGGTTTTCCTTAATCCTGTCTGCCAATGCCTTCTCATGGCCCCTTCTGGCTCTCCTAATTTCATTCTTAAGCTCCTTCCTGCTAGCTTTATAATCTTTAGATCTATATCATTACCTAATTCTTTTGAACCTCTCGTAAGCTCTTCTCTTCTTGACTAGATTTACAACAGCCTTTGTACACCACGGATCTTGTACCCTTCCATCCTTTCCATGTCTCATTGGAACATACCTACTCTGAACCCCACACAAATATCACCTGAACATTTGCCACACTTCCGTACATTTCCCTGAGAACGTTTGTTCCCAATTTATGCTTCCAAGTTACATAGAAACATAGAAAATAGGCGCGAGAGTAGGCCATTCAGCCCTTTGAGCCTGGACCGCCATTCAGTACGATCATGGCTGATCATCCAACTCAGAACCCTATACCTGCTTTCTCTCCATACCCCCTGACCCCTTTAGCCACAAAGGCTATATCTAACTTCTTAAATATAGCCAATGAACTGGCCTCAACTGTTTCCTGTGGCAGAGAATTCCACAGATTCACCACTCTGTGTGAAGAAGTTTTTCCTCTTCTCGGTCCTAAAAGGCTTCCCCTTTATCCTCAAACTGTGACCCCTCGTTCTGGACTTACCCAACATTGGGAACAATCTTCCTGCATCTAGCCTGTCCAATCCCTTTAGAATTTTATAGGTTTCAATCAGATCCCCCCTCAATCTTCTAAATTCCAGTGAGTATAAGCCTAGTCGATACAGTCTTTCATTATATAAAGTCCTGTCATCCCAGGAATCAATCTGGTACTTTGTACTCCCTCTATGGCAAGAATGTCTTTCCTCAGATTAGGGGACCAAATCTGCACACAATACTCCAGGTGTGGTCTCACCAAGGCCTTGTACAACTGCAGTAGTACCTCCTTGCTCCTGTACTTGGATGTCAGCATACCATTCGCCTTTTTCACTGCCTGCTGTACCTGCATGCCCACTTTCAATGATTGGTGTACAATGAATCGGCCACCATTCAGATAATAATCTGTTTTCCTGTTGCCACCAAAGTGGATAACCTCACATTTATCCACATGAAATTGCATCTGCCATGAATTTGCCCACTCACCTAACCTATCTAAGTCACCCTGCATCCTCTTAGCATCCTGCTCACAGCTAACACTGCCGCCCAGCTTCGTGTGATCCGCAAACTTGGAGATGCTGCATTTAATTCCCTCGTCTAAGTCATTAATATATATTGTAAACAACTGGGGTCCTAGCACTGAGCCTTGCGGTACCCCACTAGTCACCGCCTGCCATTCTGAAAAGGTCCCGTTTATTCCCACTCTTTGCTTACTGTCTGCCAACTAATTCTCTATCCACATCAATACCGTACCCCCAATACCGCCTGCTTTAAGTTTGCACACTAATCTCCTGTGTGGGACCTTGTCAAAAACCTTTTGAAAATCCAAATATACCACATCCACTGGTTCTCCCCTATCCATTCTACTAGTTACATCCTCAAAAAAAAAAAAAAATTCTGGGATTTGTCAGACATGATTTTCCTTTCACAAATCCATGCTGACTTTGTCCGATGGTTTCACTGCTTTCCAAATGTACTGTTATCACATCTTTGATAACTGACTCTAGCATTTTCCCCACTACCGATGTCAGGCTTTAATTCTATAATTAATTCCCCGGTTTCTCTCTCCCTCCTTTTTTAAGAAGCAGGGTTACATTATCCACCCTCCAATCTTTAGGAACTCGTCCAGAATCTAAAGAGTTTTGAAAAATTATCACTAATGCATCCACTATTTCTTGGGCTGCTTCCTTAAGCACTCTGGGATGCAGACCATCTGGCCCTGGGGATTTATCTGCCTTTAATCCCTTCAATTTACCTAACACCACTTTCCTACTAACTTGTATTTCCCTCAGTTCCTCCATCTCACCAGACCCTCAGTCCCCTACTATTTCCGGAAGATTATTTATGTCCTCCTTAGTGAAGACAGAACCAAAGTAGCTATTCAATTGGTCTGCCGCGTCCTTGCTCCCCATGATCAATTTGCCTGTTTCTGACTGTAGGGGACCTACATTTGTCTTAACCAATCTTTTTCTTTTCACATATCTATAAAAGCCTTTACAGTCAGTTTTTATGTTCCCGGCCAGTTTTCCCTCAATCTTTTTTTCCTTTCCTAATTAAGCCCTTTGTCCTCTGAATTTCTCCCAGTCCTCAGGTGTGCTGCTTTTTCTGGCTAATTTGTATGTTTCTTCTTTGGAATTGATACTATCCCTAATTTCCCTTGTCAGCCACAGGTGCACGACCTTCCCTGGTTTATTCTTTTGCCGAACTGGGATGAACAATTGTTGTAGTTTATCAACGCGATCTTTAAATGCTTGCAATTGCATATCCACCGTCAACCCTTTAAGTATCATTTGCCAGTCTATCTTGGCTAATTCACGTCTCATACCTTCAAAGTTGCCCTTCTTTACCGTTGTTACTGAATTAACCATATCACTCTCCATCTTAATGAAGAATTCCACCATATTATGGTCACTCTTACCCAAAGGGCCTCACACAACAAGATTGCTAACTAACCCTTCCTCATTGCTCAATACCCAGTCTAGAATGGCCTGCTCTCTAGTTGGTTCCTCGACATGTTGGTTCAGAAAACTATCCCGCATACATTACAAGTTCCTGCCTGATAGCCTCATATTTCCCTTTACTCCAATTAAACGTTTCCCTAACTTGTCTGTTCCTATCCCTCTCCAATGCTGTAGTAAAGGAGATAGAATTGTGATCAAAATGCTCTCCCACTGAGAGGCCTGACACCTGACCAGGTTAATTTCCCTATACCAGATCGAGTACAGCCTCTCCTCATGTAGGCTTATCTACAAACGTACGTTTTGTGTCCAGAAACCTTCTTGAACACACCTAACAAACTCCACCCCATCTAAACCCCTCACTCTAGGGAGAAGCTAATCAATATTTGGGAAATTTCTCACCACAACCCTGTTAGTATTACTTCTTTCCAGAGTCTGTCTCCCAATCTGCTCCTCAATGTCCCTGTTACTGTTGGGTGGTCTATTTTAATTTAAAAGAAACACCCAGTAGAGTATTGACCCCTTCCTATTCCTAACTTCCACCCACAGAGACTCCATAGACAACCCCTCCATGACTTCCTCCTTTTCTGCAGCCGTGACACTATCTCTTATCAACAGTGTCACGCCCCCACCTCTTTTCCTTCCCTTCCTATCTTTTCTGAAACATCTAAAGCCTGGCACTTGAAGTAGCCATTCCTGCCCCTGCGCCATTCAAGTTTCTGTAATGGCCACAACATCATAGCTCCAAGTGTTGATCTACGCTCTAAGTCCATCTGCTTTATTCATGATACTCCTCGCATTAAAATAGACACATCTCAAACCATCGGACCGAACACATCCCTTCTCTATCACCTGCCTATCCTCCCTTTCGCATGGTCTCCAAGCTTTCTCTATTTGTGAGCCAATCTCCTTTTCCTCCATCACTTCAGTTCAGTTCCCACCCCCCAGCAATTCTAGTTTAAACTCTCCCCAATAGCCTTAGCAAACCTTCCTGCCAGGATATGGGTCCCCCTTCGATTCAAGTGCAACCCGTCCTTTTTGTACAGGTCACACCTGCTCCAGATTCAAAACAGTGAAAAGGAGTTTGGCTGTTCTTCAAAGACCAGGAAAATTCATATGACAGTGTAGCCACATCACAAAAGCTGGCATTTTTGAAAAGCACTTGTTTCTTCACCATTCTGAAATTTGATAATTTCTTGCAAACTCTCTTACTCTTCTTCCACCTTGCAAGAATGGGTTAATTACCCATTCTGGAATTTCCAGATCATTCAAATCCTTTAATTGATTCTGAAAACTCTTCAGTGACTAGAGGTGTAAGCAGTACTCTTGCAAATCATCATCTGTGAAAGAGAGTTTCCATGCAGGGAGACTGAGAACATTCTTCTCCCAAGGATTTGCTTTTCTATTTCCAATTTTCTGATTAAAAGTGGACACTGCACTTTTGCCTGGATTAAACTAAAATTCTTGCTCTGCAGTTTCATATTTAGAATGTTTATTTTGTAATACGGATAGGTTAGGTATGTCACATCTCCACATAGAAGTTCAATCTCGTTTCTGAAACTCCCGTCAACTTTGATCTTTTTGACACTGATTGAATTTTTGCTCAAAGAAACATTTTAAGCAGCAGCCTTTTGACAGCCAGTGCACTATAGTGTGAAGAAGCAAGTGTTCAAACTCTTTGTTATCTTGGTATAACTGGCAAAATATTCTGTTATTTAATGGATGAGCTTTAATTCTGTTGATTGCTGATGGTACAAGAGTCGTGCTTGAAAAAATGTTGCTGGCTAAGGTCTTCGGCTGCGGGATGCTGACGATGAATTATACAATGGATTATGAATGGACTTTGAATTTCTTTTTTCCATCAGTGCCACTAAACCAGCATGGCATCCTGTCATATTTGGTGCTCTGTCTGTTGCATGAGAAATCGTGTTCATAATTGGAATACTTTTATCCTTAATATATACTTTGAGCTTAACTTGGATTGATTCTCTGATATTTGTTTTATCTTTTTACAAAGGTGAATCTTTTCATAAACTTTTCCATTTTTGATAAACCATACATATGCCAGTGGTCAATGCCTTGTCGTGCATGGTTGATTCATCCAGTTGTATCTCAAATTGTGTTTTTTTTTGCAGTTCTGCATAGTTGATTCTCGTCTTTGCCATTTCATCAATATGACAAGCTACAGTTATTTCTGAGAGGAATTGATTTTAAAATACTAGTATCCATTTTGAGAACAGTGAGCACTTCTGATACAGCAGGCATTTTTAATCTTTCACCAATTGTATGACATTTTCCACACTTTGCTAGAAGCAATGAGACCACTATCAAAATCATTTTTAGCTTTCTTGGCAAATGACTTGAGTGTGCAACACTTTTCAAATGCTTCTTTCATCTCCTGGAACTGATTAATGCCATAAGTAGCCTTTTACAATCTTGATGGTTTATGGTTTCATTAGATAGTACAATACGTACAAATAGACTCATGAGGCATCGCTGATCTGACGGGAGCAGAATAAAACCATACTCCAGGTATGTAAGATTGATGAGCTTTCTGCAGTTTCTCTCTCTCAGGGTTAGAATTCAAGGCTTCACCACGTTAAATTGGAGAGATTATGCTGTACGTATTTATCCATCATTAATGGTGTTATTTTAAAATTTTTAAAAATTAGCACAAATTGGGAATACCAGTCAGGTGTTGATGGCAACGACATGGTCAGTCATGTCTCGTGCCTCATGAAGGTGCCGCTTACCACCTCGCCCCCCCCCGCCCAAAGTCGTGAACAGCCCCAACCACTTCTATTTTCCCTTAAGGCCTGTATCAGCTTCCTTTGGGAAACACTGGATTAAGGTTAAATCAGGAGTTGCTGGGCAGTGAGGGTACAAGGGTCTATTCCATGCTAATCTTAATAAATAACCTGGTCACTGTTAACTGGAGGAAATTTACAATATTTTGCCTGGCAGTTTTGGTCTTGCCTAGTCAACAGGTATTCCTGTATTAATCTGTCCCTCTCCCACCTTCTCTGCACAATAGCTTTCCTCTTTCCTAGATTTTTCAAAAAGAAACATTGAGGGAAAACATGGTTTTGAAATAGTCAGTCTCTTAAAACAAATAGCTGATTTTATACTTCAAACATTACAGATAAATGAGGTGTAAAATAATAGAATAGGTTGTTACATTTAGGTGGAGGATTTTGAAGATGCCAGGCATTCTTTTAAAGCAATTAAAATACATTTACTGAGTTGTTCCTTTGAATTTAAAATTGGGCATAGAGCCATGCCCCATTAGTGTTGGAATTCAGCTGAAAAGTTGGTCAGAACTTGCAGCTGAGAGATCCTGTCAGATAAACACGCATGGATTCCACTTTCCCTGTAACAACCTTTGCCTCTAAATGAAAATAAAACTGCATATGCTGGAACACTGAAATTTTTTTTTAAAAAAGTGCTGGGAAAACTGGTGCATGACCTGAAGGGCTCTATTTAATTAAGAAGTCTATTATTGCAGTTAAGAATTGCCTTTTGTCACCGTAATTACTTGCTGTTATCTTTGTGATACCTGACACCGTATCCCTCTGTAAAATGCTTTAAAATGGCAAAAAGGCTTTAAAATGTTTTTCTATTTTCTACATATTCAATTTTCCATATCCTATGTGTATTGGAGATTTCTTTGTTCTACTGTCTACCCTCTTTGTATCATCGGCAGATATAATAGATGCATTGGTTGTAATCTACCAAAATTCACTGGAAGCTGTTGAGGCCTTGGATGAAAATGCAGAAGTGTCGCCCCACTGTTCAAGAAAAGGGGAGAGAACAGGCAATTATAGGCATTGAGGGAAATTTCTTATTAAGAAGGTAATAGTATGATACCTTTTTAAATCATCAGAAAATCAAATAGGATCTTGTGTCTGACAAATTTGTGAATTCTTCAAGAGTATTACAGACTTAGTTGATAAAAGGAACTTAATAGATGTGTATTTGGTTTCCAGACTATTTGTTAATGTGTCAAATAAAAGGATACTAAGCTGGATAAGAGCACAGGGTTTAGTGTAATAGATTAATGCAGTCTACGCCTTTGGCTCGCTCAACTCTGTTGTCTAGGGGGAGCAGCCGTTGGCCCTGCCAAACTCGGTAATTAAGTTTGTGTGGATGCTGTGTATTGTGTCCCAGTACAAACCCACAATGCAAAATATCAGACTGTACACCATAGGCGATTTAATTGATTACACTTCATAATTCTTACTTTGTCTATAGGGTTAATAGGGAAACAAAATACAAAACACAAACGTACCAACTCTTAACAAAGTTAAACAGTTCGTGCACAATCGTTGGAGCTCACAGAACAGGGTCGTCTTTCCACCATTTGATCTCCTCCGAACACCTCAACCCTCGGACTGGGACGAACCACGGTGGTCTACCAGAGCACTTCCCGCACATCCTTCCTCTTCGCCTTTCCTCGCTGAAATTCCCGCGCACTCACTCTGATTCCCACACATACAAATAGAATAACATGACTTCCATTGGTTAGTTCCCCCATTATCTATAGTTATAACCCAAACATTTCAGCTACAAAGAAACATTATCTCATCAGTTAACATTACAGAGAAGTCATTTCATTATAACACTACAGAGAAGCCATTTTATTATTAGCAGTTAACAGTTAACATTACAGTTAATATTACTGAGGACCCTACAGTAGGTAAGTAATTAGCTAACTAACTGAAAGATTGTGATAAATGGGTTGCCATCAGATTGGAAGCCAATAATTGGCTTTGAATATTTCCTATCTATATTAATAGCTTTAGTTGAAGGCAACAAGTGTACTCAAAACTAAATTTGAGAAAATGCAGGTTGTAAAAGGATAAAAGTTGAAATATAATATGAGGTTATTTACTTTGGAAGGATGAATAAAAAAAATCAAATTGAGACTACAAAATGTTGTACAGGGATTCTAATGCATGAAAGGCATGATGTCAGTGTGCAAGTACAGCAAGTAATTGGGAAGACTGATAGAATGTTGCCCTACACATTGAACCCCATATTTACAGCATAATGATATACTAACATTGGGCAACACACATCAAAGTTGCTGGTGAACGCAGCAGGCCAAGCGGCATCTGTAGGAAGAGGTGCAGTCGACGTTTCAGGCCGAGACTCTTCATCAGGACTAACTGAAGGAAGAGTGAGTAAGGGATTTGAAAGTTGGAGGGGGAGGGAGAGATCCAAAATGATAGGAGAAGACAGGAGGGGGAGGGATAGAGCCAAGAGCTGGACAGGTGATAGGCAAAAGGGGATACGAGAGGATCATGGGACAGGAGGTCTCCAAACAGTCCTTCCAGGTGAGGCAACACTTCACCTGTGAGTCGACTGGGGTGATATACTGCGTCCGGTGCTCCCGATGTGGCCTTTTATATATTGGCGAGACCCGACGCAGACTGGGAGACCGCTTTGCTGAACATCTACGCTCTGTCCGCCAGAGAAAGCAGGATCTCCCAGTGGCCACACATTTTAATTCCACATCCCATTCCCATTCTGATATGTCTATCCACGGCCTCCTCTACTGTAAAGATGAAGCCACACTCAGGTTGGAGGAACAACACCTTATATTCCGTCTGGGTAGCCTCCAACCTGATGGCATGAACATCGACTTCTCTAACTTCCGCTAAGGTCCCACCTCCCCCTCGTACCCCATCTGTTACTCATTTTTATGCACACATTCTTTCTCTCACTCTCCTTTTTCTCCCTCTGTCCCTCTGAATATACCTCTTGCCCATCCTCTGGGTCCACCCCCCCCCCCATTGTCTTTCTTCCCGGACCTCCTGTCCCATGATCTTCTCATATCCCCTTTTGCCTATCACCTGTCCAGCTCTTGGCTCCATCCCTCCCCCTCCTGTCTTCTCCTATCATTTTGGATCTCCCCCTCCCCCTCCAACTTTCAAATCCCTTACTCACTCTTCCTTCAGTTAGTCCTGACACGTCGACTGCACCTCTTCCTACAGATGCTGCTTGGCCTGCTGCGTTCACCAGCAACTTTGATGTGTGTTGCCTGAATTTCCAGCATCTGCAGAATTCCTGTTGTTTACTAACATTGGGGATAGTGCAGCGAAAGACTTGTGTTAATTCCTGGTATGAAGAATTTGGTAGCGCCAGAAAAGTTGGGTCTGTATGAATTGGAGTGAGATTATTTGATTGAAACATAAGATTGAGGAGTGGATGCTGAGAGGATGTTTTGCCTTGTTGGACATCTAGAAATAGGGGACAATCCTTCAGAATAAGGGGCTATCTATTTAAAATAGATCAGTAGGAATTACTGAGTCCTGTGAATCTTTGGTTCATGAATTCGCCCTGAAAGCTGGGGAGGATGATTCAGTTAAGCTATTCAAAGAGGTTTATATTGTTGGGCTTGAGTGGTATGTGATTAGAGCAGGAACTTTGAGGTCAAGGTTGGGTTTTAATGACTTAACTCTCCTGTGTGCATGAGTCTTCCCAAAACTGAAGATTTCTTCAAAAGGTGAAGCCTCAAAGCGGTATCCATCATTAAGGACTCCCACCACTTAGACATACTCTTTCCATTGCTACCATCAGGACATAAATACAGGAGCCTGAAGACACACAACTCAATGTTTTAGGAACAGGTTCTTCCCCTCCGTTATCAGATTTCTGAATGGCCCATGAGCACTACCTCACTATTTTGCTCTTTTTGTGCTGATTTTTAAAAAAAATTATTGGAACTTGTAATTTTTCATGCATTGTACTGCTGTTGCTAAACAAATTTCGTAAACCCATAAGCAATCCTTAGTCATTCTGCTTTATAACTCCCAATTCTATGCCCTAACTTTGTTTAATGGTGACTTGTATGGCACCACATGGAAGGATGTCTAAAGCCCAAAAACACTTCAATCCATTTTTGATGTAGTAACTGCAGAATAGCCCTTTTACTTTTAAACAAGATGATTCTTAATGAGTTGATAAATTTGGTAAGAGTATTCCTGAAAGACTTAGGAAAAAGAGATTCACACTGGCTTTGGTATCTGGAATGGCACCGGTGCATGCACAGTACAACTGTTAATTGCTAAATGGGGTGAGGCAAATTCAAACAAGATGCTACCATTGCTACCATGTACAATGTAGTAAGCAGAAGAGATTTGCTTTGCACAGTCTGGTTTTTTTGGGATGTTCTCAAATACTTTACAGGAAAACTATACACCCAATGTTGCATGACATGAGTTGCATCAAAGGATGGACAGGGAAAAGTTTTGAAGACTTTAGTAGTACTTCTCAGATGGAAGACCATGATTGCCCATGTCATATGACATGGCACGTAATGATGGTGAATGTTACAGAGCAGTAAAAAAGAAAACAGTATACTGCGTGCTACCTCAAATGCCTGCATGATGGAGGGAGACAAGATCACTGAGATTGACAGATCTGTGATCGTCAGGATAAATGTCTAAAAGTACAATGGTTTTTGAAAATATTTGTATTTTAATATAACTTGTAGCAAACAAATTTCAGTGATTTATTTTAATTGCTGTCCTATATCACTCTGAATTAAATGATGGCAGTTTAACATAAATCGTAATAAGAGGGACCAAGAGTGGGATTTTTCAGAATGGGTAGGTTGAGAATAGAATTAAAATCAGTGCCAATCATGTCTGAGGACTTGTAATTTTCTTTGCTTGGGATGTGTTGTCAACCTCTTCCAAGACCCTCGTCATTAAATGAGCACAGTTTGGTAATGTTCTGAATTTTCTGGCACCCATTCTCTCTGCATGTACGGTATACTAGATGACACAAGTCTGCAGATGCTGGAGTCTAACAAAAACAAAGTGCTAAAAGAGCTCAGCTAGCCAAGCTGCCTCTGCAAAGGACAACCAGTTTCAGGCTGGGGGCTCTTTCTAAGAATCAAACTACACCTTGTTTTTGTTCTAAATATTTCTACTCGTATATCTATGTATCTTTGTTTTATTCCAGTAACAGATGTAATTAATGATTAATCAGAATATACTGAGGTTTCTGTAGCATGACTCCAGAGTTGTTTTACTTGATATAAACCTGTTTGGCAGATCAGTGGTCCAATTGAAATATTGACCATGGTACCATCCCCTAACTAATGAGGCACCAGCTTTTCGCCAGAGATGTCTGTATTTTTCTTAAAGTCTAAGCCATCATGTTCTCAAAACCTTAACTAGAGTGAGAACCAGTTTAATGCATGAAAAATTTTAAACAAAAGGCAGTTGCTAGAAATGTGAAATAACAAAAATGCTGGAAAAGCTCACTAGATCAGGCAGTATCTATGGAAAGAAAGTTACTTTCAGGCCAGAGACCCTATGCCAGAACAGAAAGATGAAAATAGTTTTGTGTTACAGAAGAGGTGGTGGGTTAGGTGGTTTAATGGAGCAGTTAAAGTGAGTTTGCAGTTTTGGCTTTGTAAACAATGCAAGCTTAAGAAACGGCATTTTTTCCATCTAGGCACCTTGCAGTCTTTTGTATATAAGAGATGGCTGTATTTGCTTTACCTGTGATTTTTGGATCAGTTTTTTCTCTCCATTAGTAAACCTGAATGGAGTATGTCCACTGCTATACTATGAACAAGACGTTATTGACAGACAGCTGTAGTTGCTCTCCAGCTGCAGCATCAATGTATTTGATCTGGTCTCCTGTTCCCTTTGTCCTGTCCAGCCCTTCTGATAACTCTGCAACCTAAAATTACTTTTTTTCCCCTAGTTCTCACAAAGGATTTTGACCTGAAACTTAAAACATATTTGTTCTTCCCAGAGTTGGTATCTGATCTGCTAAATATATTTCCAGCAATTTCTGTTCTCATTCAAAACTTTTTTTCACTTACTAGAAAGGCGCATATTGGAACTCCATAATAATATAGCAACACACAAAAAGCTGGAAGAACTCAGGCCAGACAGCATCTATGGGGGGTGGAGGGAGTACAGTTGAACTCTACAGTCGGACTCTTGTCACTTTTTTGTGATTTTAAAATTCAAATCTGAATCAAGGATCGCACCCAGGCTTGTTGATTCTGATTCTACAAGAGGAGCTAAGTTCCCAAGTTTATCAACAAGTTTATCTCTTTGGCTTTGAGAGCAAACAAAATTATTTCAGTGTCATCTTCATTTAGTTTTAGGAAATCGATGCTCATCCATTTATTTATTGCAGCCATAGCAGAAGTTGCAGAGTACAGGGTGTCATCATCATGGGACTCAGCCGATATGTATAATTGTGTGTCATCTACAGAAATGGAAATTGAATTTATGCTCTCTAATGCTGTACATACGCCTCTTAGGAGACGAGGAGAATAGTACAGCTTCCATGAGCAACACCAAATGGTACATAGCATTTCCTAGAAAGTTGGTCTCGGAGACAAATTTTTCTCAAGATATATGAGCAAAACCAATTAGGAGTACTACCAGAAAGGCCAATCCAGTTATGGTCAATTGTGTCAAAGACAGCACTTGGATCTAGAAGAATTAGAACTGAAACTCTATTGACATTAGTGCTGAGCCTAATGTCACTGACCATTTTGGTGGAGCCATATGTACTGTGGTTTGCTCTAGCCTGGCACTTTTCTAGAAAGTTCTCAGTTGTTGAATTGGTTGAAAGTGATTTTCTCAACAATCTAGCTCAGGAAGGGAAGATTTAATATAGGCCTGTAGTTAGCTAGTACCTTACTATCGGGGTTTGGCTTTTTATCTAGAGGTTTGATGACCACAGTTTTGAAGGCATTTGGAAAACTCAAGGGATATGTTAATAGTTTACAAAAGAATTGAAACCACCATTTTTAAAAAGTCCTTAATATGGTAGGGATAGGGTTAAGATAGGAAGTAGACGGTCTACTCTTGGTTACAATCTTAGAGTTCTAAATCAAAATGCTTGTATATTCTGAGATAGTTGCCATCACCTGAAGCTTGGCTGTATAGGTGCAGTACCTGTAGCTACACTATCCCTGACAGAAGTAGTTTTGATTTTAAAAATGTTATGAATTCCACACATTTTGTGGCGGATGCCTGTCTGAGGATGTAAGTTGGGGCAGGATTCAACAGTCGGTTTAAAGTTGAGAGCAATATTCTTGAATCACCACTGTTCTCTGTAATAATCTTGGAAAAATGGGCTCTTGCAGACCATATAGCATAAAGGAGCCTCATTTTCCTTGAATAATACAGTGGCTGTCTAGTCCAGTTTTCCTTCATTTTCTCTCAGCTACTCTGCATGATCTCAAGTTTGCAGATGAAATTATTTAACCATGATGATATTTTACTAAGTGATTTCTTTTTACCCCTTTAATGTATTTGTCAAGTTATTATTGAAAAAAAATCAGCCATTTCATTTACTGAGCAGTTTGGGTCACATGGGTCAGAAAGCTAGCCATCTCAGAATTTAAGTTGTTGCAGCATCAAAAAAACTGGCTTTTAACTGTAATTTCTTTTGTGGTCTTGGTTCCAGGCTGAAGGGCATCAAAAAGTACACAAAAATGTGATCAGATAGTGGTATCAGACAGACATTAATAGTATTTAACCCTTTTGTCATTAAGTTAATGTTTCCAAGTCAGTAGGTGGGCTCAGTGATATGTTGGGTAAGATCTGGGCTGTCTGGTAAATTCATGAATTCAGAGGCCATAGTTTGCAATTTTCAGATTATTATTATGAATGTTGCAATCACCAGAGATGAGAACCCTTTCAAAGTTCAATAAATAGAGTATAAAGTTCAGAGAGAAAGCAGCATTGGATTTAGGATGGTGATGAATGATAACCCAGAGGACAGCGTCCATACCACAAATTTTAAACAGTGTATCTCGTATGTTCATTGGTTTTCTTTTCCTGTTCACGTTTTCTTTTCCTGTTCACGTTTTCTTTTCCTGTTCACGTTTTCTTTTCCTGTTCACGTTTTCTTTTCCTGTTCACGTTTTCTTTTCCTGTTCACGTTTTCTTTTCCTGTTCACGTTTTCTTTTCCTGTTCATAAGCTTTTTGATCATTATGGTACCTACTCAAGTGTGTGGGCCAAAGCAAAAATATGCTAGTGAGCAAGTGTTTCTCTTCAAAGGAAACTATTTTTCAAGGCTGTCACAAAATCCTGTTGTGTGGTATTGAGGATGACTAGCTTGCTCACTGGCTCTGAGTGACCGAGGCCACTTGTATTGCATTTCCTCATTACAGGAGAAGACCATTTAGTTTAAGTTCCTGCCAGCTCTCAAAGCAGTTCTCGTTGGTAACCTATTCTGTCACATGTTGCTATTACTTCCAGTCATATTCTACCACCAACTAACAATGGGGGTAACTTACAAAGGCCATTTAATCCACCAACCTGTGTGTTTGAGAGATATGGGAGGAAACCAGAGCACCCAGGGGAAATGTTCAGTCTCCACATGTAGCACCTAAGGTCATGATTGGACCTGTGTTGCTCAAGCAAGGTGACAATTCTACCTGTTGTAACTGCACCACTCATCCATGAATGTGGAAGAGGAGTTAAGTGGGTAGTCTGAGGTGACTTGCTGTTTCAGCCAAATATGGTCAACAACTTTGTCATCTTGATAGATGGACTCAGAAGTTCTTGGTGCAATCTGCTCTTTTTTTTCCATTGAACAAGTATGGATCAAGGATTCTCAAGAGTTGGTGGAAAAGTTGTGAATTATGTTTCTATTACAGATGCTTTGAAAATACCCTCAGTTTTCTATTTTTCCAATTGGTAATGCTTTTGTGCAGCAAACCCTAGAATGTGTCTATTTTGTAAGTTCACTTTTGGGGGCTGTGAGTGATGTGGCCTGCCCAGTTGGGACCCTGTTGCTAGGGTATTAACATGGGAAAGAATATTGATGTTGGTTTTTATATTATTAAAATATAGTGCTGGTAATACTGTAATCTTCAGTCTCAGAAATGTGTGGGAGCAGGTTCATTGACTAGTTCAGAAAGTGTGAGTTGTTGGGCTTTGCATGCACCATCTGCAATCCAGATGCTGCAACTCACCCACCTGTACTGCCCTCCATTATAGTTTTGTAATGAGACCCCGGAAAATGCAGGCCACTTCCTTCATTTTGGAATCGCCTCTTAGCCATGCACGTAGTAATAAAATTTATCGGTGTTCCATCACAGCCTTTCCCTGGCTGAACAAAAGGATATTTGAAGATTAAGGTCACAAACCTGGCATAAATTCCTTGCTATCAGAAATTACCAAGGACCACTTCAATTCCACTTTTATAAAACTGTTGAACAGTACAATAAGATTGAGATGTCAAGAGTCCACCTTATTGTGGCCTTGCAGCTTATTGTTTGCCTGCTCTGTACTTTTCTTCATTCTCATTTTTATTCTGCATCTGTTAGTGTTTTCACATTGAGCTACCTGAAGTCATTGATGTAATGGGCTGATCTGTGTGGACTGCATGCAAAACAAGTTTTTAACTCAGTATTTGTGACAATAATAAACCAATTTGCTATTTTTGTGTACATTTTTTGGAATTGTCATTAATCTTCTAAACTAGTACTGGTTTGTTTAAAAAGCAATTGCCTTTGGTATGAGTCATACTTGTTCATTGTCCATAAGATCATGGACATGGGAGCAGAATCAGGCCATTCAAGTCTGCCCTGCCATTCATCTTGGCTGATTCATTTCCCTCAACTTGTTCTCCCTTCTCCCCATAACCTTTCACACCTTGACTAATTAAGAACGTATCAACCTCCAGTTTAAATGCACCCAATGACTTGGCCTCCACAGCTGCCTGTGGCAACAAATTCCAGATTTTCCACCCTCTGGTTAAAAATATTCCTCATCTGTTCTAAATGGATGCCCACGCTCTCTTCTCCCTGTTGAGGAATGAACATCTAACTTGGTGCCAGTGTAATCACTTCATTATTGAGGAAAGTCTCCACTACTCTCTCTAATTTTTTGGGAATATAAAATGAAAACTAGTTCCAGGGTTTAATAGCAAATTTTAACTTGGCAAACCAGTGTCAAAACTAATGAAACCTTTCAAAAAGAAACATGGAAAACCTACAGCACAATACAGGCTCTTCAGCCCACAAAGCTGTGCTGAACATGTACTTATCTGAGAAATTACCTAGGGTTACCCGTAACCCTCTATTTTTCTGAGCTCCATATACCTGTCCAGGAATCTCTTAAAAGACCCTATCGTATCTGCCTCCTCCACCATCGCTGGTAGCCCATTCCACACACTCACCACTCTGCATTTTTTTTAAAAAAAAACTTACCCCTGACATCTTTCTGTACCTGCTTCCAAGCACCTTAAAACTATGCCCTCTTGTGCTAGCTATTTCAGCCCTGGGAAAAAGCCTCTGACTATTCACACGATCAGTGCCTCTCATTATCTTGTACACCTCTTTCAGGTCACCTCTCATTCTCCATCGCTCCAAGGAAAAAAGGCCGTGTTCACTCAATCTATTCTCATAAGGCATGCTCCCCAATCCAGGCAACATCTTTTAAAATCTCCTCTGCACCCTTTCTATGGTTTTCACATCCTTCCTGTAGTGAGGCGACCAGAACTAGCACAGTACTCCCAAGTGGGGTCTGGCCAGGGTCCTATATGGCTGCAACATTATTTCTCGGCTCCTAAACTCAATCCCACAATTGTTGAAGGCCAATGCACCGTATGCTTTCTTAACCAGAGTCAACCTGTGCAGCAGCTTTGAGTGTCCTATGGACTCGGACCCCAAGATCCCACTGATCCTCCACACTGCCAAGAGTCTTACCATTAATATATTTTGTCATTATATTCAACCTACCAAAATGAACCACCTCACGCTTATCTGGGTTGAACTCCATCTGCCACTTCTCAGCCCAGTTTTGCATTCTATCAATGTCCCACTGTAACCTCTGACAGCCCTCCACACTATCCACAACACCTCCAACCTTTGTGTCATCAGTAAATTTACTAATCCATCCCTCCATTTCCTCAACCAGGTCATTTATAAAAATCACGAAGAGTAGGGGTCCCAGAACAGATCCTCGAGGCACACCACTGGTGACTGACACCCATGCAGAATATGACCTGTCTACAACCACTCTTTGCCTTCTGTGGGTAAGCCATTTCTGAATCCAGAAAGCAATGTCCCCTTGGATCCCATGCCTCCTTACTTTCTCAATAAGCCTTGCATGGGGTACCTTATCAAATGCCTTGCTGAAATCCAGATACACTGCATCTACTGCTCTACCTTCATCAGCGTGTTTAGTCACATCCTCAAAAAATTCAATCAGGCTCGTAAGGCACGACCTGTCTTCACGAAGCCATGCTGGCTATTCCTAATCATATTGTGCGTCTCCAATTGTTCATAAATCCTGACTCTCAGGATCTTCTCCGTCAACTTACCACTGAAGTCAGACTCACTGGTCTATAATTTCCTGGGCTATCTCTACTCCCTTTCTTGAATAAGGGAACAACATCCACAACCCTCCAATCCTCCGGAACCTCTCCCGTCCCCATTGATGATCAGCAACAAACTAGTTGTAGCTGATGTCCCTTTTATACCCACTGTTCCTAATAGCTTGTGTATCTCTAAATGGTTGAAAATACGGCGATTTAATGCTTTCATATCTTGAAGGTGGAAGTCCCCTTCCTGTGTGCTGATGCAGAATGGAATTCATTGCCTGGAAATAGTAACTTACTTTTCTCTCAACAGATGCAGCCTCTGAGTATTTCCAGCTTTAAAAAATGTTTCAAATGTCCATTATCTGCAGTGATTTGCCACAGGCATAATGTGCCCTGCTGAGTACTCCTAGCATCAGAACTACAGTTTTAACAAAGCTTCTTATCTGAAAGCATCAAATTCATTGAACCCTGAGGGGTGAAACATGCCTACATGAATGTTCCTCAAGCTAGGCTGCACTTTTTATTGGAGCCAAATGAGGCAGGTCGTTGTGAGAGGTGACAGCAACTTAAAGATCAAAGTCATCCTTGCAAACTAAATACTGTTCTGCAAAGACATCACCCAATCTCCCAGTGGCCACACATTTTAATTCCACATCCCATTCCCATTTTGACATGTCTATCCACGGCCTCCTCTACTGTAAAGATGAAGCCACACTCAGGTTGGAGGAACAACACCTTATATTCTGTCTGGGTAGCCTCCAATCTGATGGCATGAACATTGACTTCTCTAACTTCCGCTAATGCCCCACCTCCCCCTCGTACCCCATCTGTTATTTATTTATATACACACATTCTTTCTCTCACTCTCCTTTTTCTCCCTCTGTCCCTCTGACTATACGCCTTGCCCATCCTCTGGGTCCCCCCCCCCTTGTCTTTCTTCCCAGACCTCCTGTCCCATGATCCTCTCGTATCCCCTTTTGCCTATCACCTGTCCAGCTGTTGGCTCTATCCCTCCCCCTCCTGTCTTCTCCTGTCATTTTGGATCTCCCCCTCCCCCTCCCCCTCCCACTTTCAAATTTCTTACTAACTCTTCCTTCAGTTAGTCCTGACGAAGGGTCTCGGCCTGAAACGTCGACTGCACCTCTTCCTGGCCTGCTGCGTTCACCAGCAACTTTGATCTTTTTGAAGATGTTCTTTGGGGGTGGAGCTGGCTGAGCTTGCAATTTTTTTTTTGCACCTTTTTTCCAATCTTGTGCAGTGGCCCCTCCATACCAGATGATGCAACCAGTTAGAACATTCTCCATGCTATATCTGTAGATATTGAGTCTTTAGTAACATACCAAGTCTCCGCAAACTTTTTTGTAATTTATTTTTTATTGAAGTTCATCATCGAACAAACGTGATACTGTGTGTGTGTGTGTGTGTGTGTGTGTGTAATATATAGATAGATAGATAGAGATAGAGAACACGCAGTCCTCTTTTATTGTCATTCAGTAATGCATGCATTAAGAAATGATGCAATGTTTTTCCAGAATGATATCACAGAAACACATGACAAACCGACTTAAAAGCTAACAAAAACCACATAATTATAATATAGTTACAATAGTGCAAAGCAATACTGTAATTTCATAAGAACAGACCATGGCATAGTAAAAGTCTCTCAAAAGTCCCACCTCACGCAGACGGTGAACCTCCAGCGCCACAAACTTGCCGATGCAGCATACCGGAAGCATCTGACCACAGTCCGACTCCAAGTCTGTCCGAAAACTCTGAGCCTCCAACCAGCTCTCCGACACCGAGCACCATCTCGCCGAGCGCTTTGGCCCCGGCAATAGGCAAAGCCAAGCATTTGGGGCCTTCCCCTCCGGAGATTCTCGATCGCACAGTAGCAGCGGCAGCGAAGCAGGCATTTCACAAGTTTCTCCAGCTGTTCCTCTGTGCTTCTCACAGCTGTCTCCATCAAATCCAGATTGTGCACGACCCCCTAGTTAACACATACAATATTCATTTGGAACGGCCGCGCATGCTGCGTCAAGCCGCCATCTTCTCCTCCTCTCTCATATATTCATATTTGCCACAAGTCTCCACACAATGTTTATCTGAGGTATACACTTATAGAAAAGAGAGGAAAGAAAGAACAAGCAAAAAGAGAAAACTATGTACAAGTAGGGAGTGATTTTTTTTTACAACATATTCATTGACTCGTGAGAATAAAATCAGCCCTATGAGGTGTTTTGTAGTTAAACCATTTTTCCCAGTGTGAATCAAATTGTTCCAGCTTATGATTAACAGATGCTGTTATCTTCTCCATTTTGTAAATGTCCATGGTAATTTCCATCTATGTGTTTAAAGTTGGGCTCTCCTGTGATAACCATTTCCTGGTAAGGGTCTTTTTACTAGCCACCAGCAGTATATTCATTAAATATTTATCTCTTTTCAACCATTCTTGAGGTATCTACCCAAAATATATGGTCTTACTTTCTAAGGGTATTTCACTTTTAAAGATGTCTTGTAGGGCATTGTGTATCCCATTCCAATAGTCTTTGATAATGGAGCATTCCCAGAAAATATGATAATAGTCTGCATTTTGATTTCCATAATTTCTCTAGCAAACAGGGGAGTTACTATCATGGGATTTCTGAGAGGGTATAATAAAATATCAAGTTTTTCCATCCAAGCTCCCTCCATTTCTGTGAACTGGTACACTTCCATTGATACCTCTGTTTTATTGTCCATTCTTCCTCAGATATAATTATTCCTCCTTCCTTCTCCCATTTTTTTAATGTTTGAAGTTGAATGTTTAAGATTTGACAGACCCGTATACACGCTTGAAATGATTCTACTACCGTTATCTGAATTATATGCTTTTCTAAATAGCTCTATCAAATATGTACTTGCCTTGGTTACATTTTTAACCCTCCTATTAACATACTGTTGCATCTGTAAATACTGATTTTAAAGTCTTGTTTTTCTAATACAGTGAGTGTTTCTCTTTAAGCATTTCAAAACTGAATAGTGTTCCTTCTTTTCATTATGTTGCAAAGAACTGTTATTCTTTTAGCTGTCCAGTCCTTAAATCTAGCATCCAGTTTATTCAGCGTAAAAATCCAAGTCATATGCACACCATTTAAGAATTGCAATATCTCCCTCTAGTTTATATTGGGTTATCAGTAATATTTATGTAACTTTGTAGGTTGTTATCATGTTTTGTAGTGCTATCATGTTTGCTGTTGTGTGCTGGGGCAGCAGGCTGAGGGTAGCAGACACCAACAGAATCAACAAACTCATTCGTAAGGCCAGTGATGTTGTGGGGATGGAACTGGACTCTCTGACGGTGGTGTCTGAAAAGAGGATGCTGTCCAAGTTGCATGCCATCTTGGACAATGTCTCCCATCCACTACATAATGTACTGGTTGGGCACAGGAGTATATTCAGCCAGGGACTCATTCCACCGAGATGCAACACAGAGCATCATAGGAAGTCATTCCTGCCTGTGGCCATCAAACTTTATAACTCCTCCCTTGGAGGGTCAGACACCCTGAGCCAATAGGCTGGTCCTGGACTTATGTAAATTATGCCAGGAAATATTACTATTTAACTATTTGTGGTTTTATTACTATTTATTATTTATGGTGCAACTGTAATGAAAACAAATTTCCCTCGGAATCAATAAAGTATGACTATCAGCCAAAATTTGTCTGTATGGAGATGGAAAGTATCCTCTCGTCAATGTTTTTCCATTGAGCGTCACATGATGGGTTGCACCAGCATATCACTGCTCTCAACTGTGCTGCAGATCAATAATCTCTAAGAGAAGGTACGCCGCATCCCCCCCACCCTTTTCCTTGGCTAATTGCAAAGTTTTGAGACGAACTGTGGGCCTTTTACCTTGTCATATACAGTTGAAGTCAGAAGTTTACATACACTTGGGTTGAAGTCATTAAAACTCATTGTTTAACCACTCCACAGATTTCATATTAGCAAACTATGGTTTGGGCAAGATGTTGAGGACATCTACTTTGTGCATGAGATGAGTAATTTTTCCAACAATTGTTTACAGACAGATTATTTCACTTTTAATTGACTATATCACAATTCCAATAGGTCAGGAGTTTACAAACAAAATCAAAAGAAATCAGCCAAGACCTCAGGGGGGGGAAAAAAAAAATTGTGGACCTCCACAAGTCTGGTTCATCCTTGGGAGCAATTTCCAAACACCTGAAGGTACCACGTTCATTTGTACAAACAATAGTACACAAGTATGAACACCATGGGACCATGCAGCCGTCATACCACTCAGGAAGGAGACTCATTCTGTCTCCTAGCGCGAAAAGTGCAGATCAATCCCAGAACAACAGCAAAGGACCTTGTGAAGATGCTGGAGGAAACAGGTAGACAAGTATCTATATCCACAGTAAAACGAGTCCTATGTAAACGTAACCTAAAAGGCTGCTCAGCAAGGAAGAAGCCACTGCTCCAAAACTGCCATTTATTTAAAAAAAAAAGCCAGACTACAGTTTGCAAGTGCACATGGGGACAAAAGTTTTACTTTTTGGAGAAATGTCCTCTGGTCTGATGAAACAAAAATTGAACTGTTTGGCCATAATGACCATCGTTATGTTTGGAGGAAAAAAGTTAAGGCTTGCAAGCCGAAGAGCACCATCCCAACCGTGAAGCATGGGGGTGGCAGCATCATGTTGTGGGGGTGCTTTGCTGCGGGAGGGACTGGTGCACTTCACAAAATAGATGGCGTCATGAGGAAGGAAAATTATGTGGATATATTGAAGCAACATCTCAAGACATCAGCCAGGAAGTTAAAACTCAGTCGCAAATGGGTCTTCCAAATGGACATTGACCCCAAGCAAACCTCCAAAGTTGTGGCAAAATTGCTTAAGGACAACAAAGTCAAGGTATTGGAGTGGACATCACAAAGCCCTGACCTCAATCCGATAGAAAATTTGTGGGCAGAACTGAAAAAGCGTGTGCGAGCAAGGAGGCCTACAAACCTGACTCAGTTACACCAGTTCTGTCTGGAGGAATGGAGCAAAATTCCAGCAACTTAAACAATTTAAAGGCAATGCCTACCAAATACTAACAAAGTGTATGTAAACTTCTAACCACTGGGAATGTGATGAAAGAAATAAAAGCTGAAATAAATCATTCTCTCTACTATTATTCTGACCTTTCACATTCTTAAAGTAGTGTTCCTAACTGACTTAAGACGGAATGTTTTCTAGGATTAAATGTCAGGAATTATGAAAAACTGAGTTTAAATGTGTTTGGCTAAGGTGTATGTAAACTTCTGACTGCAACTGTATATCTTGATAACATTTTGTTCCATTCATTGATTTTGTTTAATCTCTATTGGTAGGGTCCGAAAATGATGCCCAAATATTTGAAAGACTCTGTTTGCCATGCCTAGGGTTATCTACTTTCAATTTCTCTTGTTGGCTATAGTTATATAAAAGTAATTGGGTCTTATCTATGTTGATCTTGTATCCTGATAATTGATATTGTTCAAAGGATTGCATCAATTTAGGTAAAGAGCATGTTGGTTGCCCTAGATAGATCAAAATGTCATCCGCATAACAGGCCAATTTATGCTCTGTCCCTTTAATAGTAATTCCCCTGATATCTTCATTTTGTCTGATGTATTGAGCTAATGGTTCCAGATATAATGCGAAGAGTAGCGGTGACCATGTCTTGTGCCCCTTTCTAGGTTAAAGCTATTTGATAAATATCCATTGATTTTAATCCTGGCAATAGGATTTTCATATAGTGCCTGTGTAGTTTTAATAATTGTGTCATGTAAAACTCTATGTAATCTATGTATCTATGTAAATCTATGTAAAACTCTAAAGAAAGTTCCAATTAACTCAATCTAATGCATTTTCAGTGTCCACGCTGATCACTATTGCTTCAATTTTATTTTTGTGTATGATCTATAATGTGAAGTGTTCTTTGTGTATTGTCTTGTGTTTGGCGTTGTTGTATAAAACCTGTCTCATCATTATGTATCAGTGTGGGTAGAAACTCTTTTAATCGTTTGGCCATGATGGAGGGAAATAATCCATAATCCACATTAAGAATAGATATTGGTCTAAATGACCCACATTCCATTTTATCCTTGCCTTCTTTTGTATAGCTGAGATTATCGCCTCCTTCCAGCTGGGTGGCATTTGTGCCTTTTTTACAGCCCAGTTCAGTGTAGGGAGTAAAACGGGAATTAACTCATTTTTAAATTCTTTATACCACTCTGCCGTATATCCATCTGATCCTGGTGACTTGCTTAATTTAAGCCTTCTAATTGCAGTTTTTAATTCAGCTTCAGTTATGTCAGCAGTCATCATTCTATTTTGTTCTTCGCTTAAAGTGGGGAACTCTAGAGAATTCAGAAAGATGTCAATTTGGGTTATGCTTCCCCCTGGAACTTTGGAGTATAGAGTTTTGTAAAACACTTCAAAAGCTTCTTGAATTTCACTTAGCTTTTCTTTATCTCTTTTGTTCTTGGATCCCTAATTCTATGAATTGTATTTTCTGCTATTTTTTTTTCAGTTTCCACACCAGTATTTTCATAGATTTAGATCCACTTTCATGGTGTCTGTTTCAGAAACATTAAATTTTTCCTGATTTCTTGTGTAACTAAACTATTAATTTCATTCCTAATTTTTAAAATTTCCTCTATCCTGTGCCAAACTCGATTTGTTTATTTCTAGTTCCTTCAGCTTATTTTGTAATTCCTCTAATGTTTTATTCCCTATCTTTTCTTATATGAAGATATTGCTATAATTTTCCCTCTTCAGACAGCCTTCAGAGTATTCCATAGAATGGGAGGTGAAACCTCTCCATTATCATTGAACTCTAAGTAAAGACCAATTTCTTTTTTAAACTTGTTCCTTAAAATAGGGATCATTGAGTAGACTTGAATTTAGTTTCCAAGTAGTATTCTTTGGTTGTAGGTCAAAATCAACAGATAAATATATAGGTGCATGGTCACTTACATCTATTGTCCCAATTCCACAGGTGTTTATTTAGTTTTTGTCTTTTCCAAATGTTATGAAATAGTCTATTCTTGTAAAAACAGAATGAGGGGCAGAATAATGAGTGTAATCCCTTCTGTTGGGTAAAAGGTCCCTCCATATATCAATTAGACCAACACCCTCAAAAAGTGTGTTAACTTTCTTATGTAAGTCTTTGTTTCATAGGTTTTTCTGTTGGAAGAGTCTAACTTCGGTTGTAATTGTAAATTTAAGTTTCCCCCACATATCAAGAGACTTTCTGTTTCCATTACCATAATATTAGTAATTTTCTGGAAGAAACAAATCGCTTCCTGGGGGTGCGTATATATTCAATAGAGTAACTGAATTTCCATCTATATTTCCCCTTACCAGAATATATCTGCCCTCCTTATCTCCCATTTTGAATACTTTTTCAAAATTTAGCTTGCCTGAGATCAGAATAGCAACTCCTCTCCTATGTTTTGATTTATATGAGGAGAAAAACAAATTAGTGAAGCCCATTCTCTTTAGTTTTCCATGCTCGTTATCACTTAAGTGAGTTTCCTGTAAATATACTACATGGGCTTGTTCTTTCTTCATTTTTGATAGAATTTTACTGTGTTTGATTGGATTTAACAGCCCATTGACATTAAAAGAAATGAATTTTACTTCATCCTTAGCCATGTGTATTTATCTGTCAGTATATCATTGAAATTAGCAGAATAAAACTTAAATCGATCTACTCCCTGAACAAAAAGGAACCAAGAAATGCAAATGGGAAAAAAAGGTAACGAAGGTGTGATTCCAAGGCTGAGGTCTCTCGTAGATGACCCTGGGTTGAGCTAGAGGAAACATCTAGCCGTGGGGGATAGCCTCTCCTACCTGCGAGTTGAGGGTCCCCACTGCAGTACTCATAAAAGTAAGTGAAAAAATCTGTCCATTACACAGAAAAGACTTCCCTGTGTATTCCTCCCATGTATATATTCTCATTTAGGTGGAGAAAAAGGAGAGAGTGAATGAATAAAAAAAAACTGAGTAATATAAAATCCACATTGTAATAGGTATTTCTTGAGATAAGTGTAACACTGTCTATTTTTGCTTCTGTTTAGCTTATCAACACTTTTGAAATTACTCAGACATTATGGCTCTTCTGGAGGAGGTGAGGGCTGTCTTCTGAAAACTCAGTCTCTTCCAGATATTCTTCTCTCTCCTTCCTCCCATCCCCTGCTTTCTCGATTCTCTCACTATTTCCCAAGCAGAGCGGGATAGCTGCTCAGCCAGGCTTTCCCTCGGTTTGATCACGCTGACGGGCAACCCTCTGTCCTTCATGTCTGCAGTCACCTCTTCTATAGTCTGATACAGCTGCGGCCCGTCTTCATAAAACACGCTCAGTTTAGCAGGGTACAGAGTCTGTTAGCTAATCTTGCTTTGCTTTAATACTCGCTTCACTTCAGAATATTCCTTGTGTTTCTGCAGGACCACTGGGGGGTAATCTTGATCAAAAGATATTAATTTCCCATTCAAAAATACCTTCTTTCCTCAGGCCTTGCGCAGAATCTCTGCTTTGGTTTTGTACCGAAGAAATCTAATTACTATTGACTATGGCTTATCTTCCCTGTCTCCAGAAGGCCTTGGGACGAGCACGTGGTGTGCTCCCTGTGTCAAGTCTCGTAGTCGAGGGAATCTCCAGCATGTCCCATAGTAACTTTTCTACAAACTCCTCCATAGACAACCCCTCCACTTCTTTGGGAACATTATATATCCTAATATTCTTCTGTCATGACCTTCCTTCTTGGTCGAGTAGTTTATTTTCTTGTTGATTTAACACTTTTATCATCTTACTTAGCATCCGTTCCATGTTTTGAACGCGATCTTCCACCTTTGTGATATCACTTAGTTGCTGTTCTATGTCTTTTTGGAATTCCTGTATCTCTTCCAGAATTTTTATTAAATTTGCCGCTTCGCCTGAACGAGGACCAGCATCAGCCTCGCTACCACGCGCTTGTGTAGGAAAGCTGCTTGTTGCACCCCCCTCATCCACAGGCTCCGCAGTGATGCTTTTTTAAAAAAATATCTCCACTCCTTTTCCCCATTCTTGCCCCCCCCCCCCTTACCAGTTTAGATATTTTCGAGAGATCTTGTACTTGGCAGATTAACAGGGCAAAATAAGTGTTTTTCTGGAGGCGCTATTATTTTAGGCTGCCATTCTGGACGATGACGTCACCGGAACCCCAAGTCTCCTCAAACTTCTAATGAAGTTTAGCTGTTGTAATGCCTTTATAATTGCATCCATATGTTGGGCTCAGTATAGATCTTTAGAGATGTTGACACCCAGGAGATTGTAACTCCTCACCCTTTCCACTGCTGATATTTCGATAAGGACTGGAGTGTATTCCTTTGATTTCCACTTCCTGAAGTCCACGATCAATTCCTTGGTCTTGCTGATGTTGAGTGTAAGGTTGTTGTTGTGACACCACTCAACCAGCTGATTTAACTCACTCCTGTGTGCTTCCTTGTCACCATCTGAAAATCTGCCAGTAATAGTTGTCACCGGCAAATTTATAGATGGCATTTGAGCTGTGCCTAGTCAGTCATGGGTGGAAAGAGTAGCGTAGTGGGCTAACTACGTGTCCTTGAGGTGCACAATCAGTTGACAATCAGTGAGGAGGAAATATTTGCAATCTGCACTGACTGTGGTCTCCCAGTGTGGAAGTCAAGGATCACTGATCTGTAATGAGAAATTAGATTGTTTTGGGCAGCAGTACAATGTAAAGACATAATCTATTAATCACAAAAGTAGGGAATTTCAGCCGTCAGGTATTCTAGCACTGCCGCTAGGTAGACGGGCACCAGCGCCAATCCGCATAGCATAGTGATCCTTCCGTAGGAGCCGATGGATACGCCCCACAGGAAACTGCAAACCAGCCCGAGAAGGACGAGTCTTCGCTTTAGCGCGACCCTTCCCTCCGGTTTTGCCACGACCTGACATGATCAGAGAGCTCCTTCACTGGTTCCTGGGCCAGTCAGAACTGAAGGCAGGAGGGAAGAAGCTGTTCTTCAACATTTGAGTGTGGCTGTTCAGACTCCTGTATCACCTCCCTGATGGTAGTAACAGGAAGAGGGCATGTCCCCAGTGATGGATGAGGGCCTTTAATGCTGAATGCTGCCATCTTGAGACACTGCCTCATGACGATGACTTCAGTTGTTGGGAGGGTTGTGCCCACCATGGGGCTGGCTCAGTCTATAGCACTCTGCAGCTTTTTGAAATCCTGTGAATTGAAGGCACCATACCAGCCTGTGATGCAGTCAGTCAGAATATTCTCCATTTTATTCATTAGTTTATTTTCTTCTGTTTAGCTTGGATTCTCTTGTATCAAATGAGCCATCTTTAAAGCTACCCTAGCCACTGAACTTGTAAATTTGTTATCAAGTACATGGCTATCACTGTGATTCATTTTCTTGTGGGCATACTCAATAAATCTATAGAATAATAACCGTAAGGAAATTAATGAAAGATCGTACCAACTTGGGCATTTAACCACAGTGCAGAAGATGACAAACTGCAAATACAAAATACATTTAACAATAAATAAGCAAGCAATAAAGATTGAGGGGAAGAGTCCTTAAATTAGTCCATAGGTTGTGGAACAGTTCAGTGATGGTACAAGTGAAATTATCCCCTTTGGTTCAGGAGTCTTATGGTTGTGGAGTAATAGTTGTTCCTGAACCTGGTGGCACCTGCGGCTCCCTCAAATCCTGTCCCTGTCCTTTGTGCCTAAGCTTTCTTATTTTTGATACTCTAGATTCTGTCTGCCTATTACATTTATGCTTCATAATTTTATATAGCTCTCAGTTTGCTCTTTGGCCTCCTTTTTTCTGGGGGGGAAAACAAGTCTTGCCTATCCAATCTGTCCTCACAACTGAAATCCTCCAATTCAGGCAACATCCTGATGAACTTGCTCTGCATTCTCTCTAGTGCTGTTGTATCCATCCTATCATATGACAATTGGACCTGCACCCAGTGCTTCAAGTGTGACCGATCCAGAATTTTGAAAACTTGCAATATACTGTCCCAAATCTTGTATTTTATGCCCTGGCTGATTTGAAGATAAACCTGCCGGGTGCCACCTTTAGCACCCTACTGACCTGTGTTGCCACTTCCAAGGAACTATGGCCTTGTATCCAAGGTCTCTTCATCAGTTTTCCTTGGGACCTACTACAAGTATGTCTATTATTCTTGCCAAAATGCACCATGCTTGCTTTTGACAGGATTAAATTCTGTCTGACAGTTTTCAGTAACATAAAATGCTGAAGGAACTCGGCAAGTCAGGCAGCATCTGTGTAGGGAAATAAACAGTTTCAGGCTGAGACTCTTAATTAGAACTGGGGGGGGGGTGGAGAACAAAGGCCTGAATCAGAAAGTAGGGGGAGGAGTATAAGCTGGTAGACGATTGGTGAGTTCAAGCAAAGGGGGACATATGTAGGAGAGGGGCATGAAGGAGAATGATGTGAGAAGCTGGGAGGTGATGGATAGAGAGTTAAGGGACTGAAGAAAGAATCTGATAGGAGTGAACACTAGGCCATGCGATAATGTGAAGGATGTTGAGAACTAGAGAGATGATGGGAGGTCATCAGAACAGGGAAAAAGAAGTGAGAGCCACCAGAATGAGGAAAATCACAGGGGGTGTATTACTGGAATTGGAGAAATCAGTGTTCATGCCATCAGGTTGGAGACTATCCAGATGAAATGGGGTATTGCTCCTCTAAACTTTGTTGACTTCATTGTGGTAGCAAAGAAGGCTGGACAGACATGTTGGTGAGGAAATGGAAAGTGGAATTGAAATGGGTGGCCACTTACAGATCCTAACTGTTGCAACGGTCAGAGTGAAGGTGCTCAAAGAAGTGGTCCCAAATCGACGAAGGGTCTGGTCCCAAATCTGTCGGGTCTCACTAATGTAAAGGTGCTCTGGATATAATGGTGATGCACTATCAGCCTGACTTACCATTTAATCTATATCCTGCAGTAACCTTAGATAGCATCGCTATCCATGATGTTAAGAATTACATCATCTGCAGATTTGCTGACTATTGATAACTCCCATATTTGTATTCAAGTGAGTGAATTGGCTTGTTGTCACATATAGTGAGGTACAGTAAAAAGCATTGCTTTGCACAACATCTGTACAGATCTCATTGCATCAATATATTGAGGTAGTACAAGAGAAGCCATAACAATGCAGAATAAAGTGTAAACAGTAACAGAAAATGTAGTGCAGGCAGATGATGAAGCACAAGATGGCTGTGAAGTCAAGTCCATTTTTTTTATCATTATAAGGGACCATTAATGAAGTATATATACATAAAAAAAAATTTCTGATTGTCCTTGAAGCCTTTGTATCCCCTACCCTATTGGGTGGGGGCGGGGGGGGAAGAGGAGAAGGAAGGAAGATGATGTATGGGGAGGGTGGGGTCTAGTTACGCCAACTCCCTAATTGAGGTGGCAAGGGATGTAGGTGAAGTCCATGGAGGTCTTCTATGATATGCTGAGCTATAACGTGTATCACAAACAACAAAGAACCCAGTGCTAATTACCGATGGCGCTAGTGGTCACAGATTTCCAATGGTTACGCATCTCTCCACCAGAAGCATTCTGCCAAGTCAATTTAGGATCTACAATTTAAGATCAAGATGGTAGTGAATGGCAATCTCTGACAGCTTAGCTCACAGTTGCGTTTTGTTCATAGAGATTGTGTTTTTGGAGGCAGAGTTGGGAGTCAAGTTATGGTTTTGGGACAGGGATGTGGGGGAATTAGAAGTTAAGCCAGTCTTAAGTCTTCATTCTACACTTGAAGGCCAATGATGTGGACATCTGTGGTTGGATATTGGGCTGGCAGACTGGCAAGGACAAGAGTTAGGTCAGTGAGTTCCAAGATTGGAATTCTATGTGGACAGGAGGCACCACCGTCTCTCCACCCACCACCCCCATTTGTCATCATCGGAAAGTCCTGGGGTTGATACTGAAGATCACTTGAAAGTCCAGAGGTCTACAGAAACCTGGGTGTGAGAATCGGCTGGGGAAGTGTGACAATGCTGTTCTTGGACTACCATTCAGCATTCAACACCATAATTCCATCCAGGCTCAACAGGAAGCTCAGAGACCTCTGTCTTGTGCAGCTGGATCTTGGACTTACAACCATATCACCAGCAAAGGTAAGAGAGGGCTCCCTCACCTCCACCCCTCTGACTCTCAACACAGGTGACCCTCAGGGCTGTGTACTAAGTCCCCTCCTTTACTCCTTGTATACCCATGACTGTGTCACCACCCACAGCTCTAATCTGCTAATTAAATTTGCCGATGACACTATAATTGGCCTAATCTCAAACAATAACAAGGTGGCCTACAGGGAAGAAGTAATCTCTCTGACACGGTGGTGTCAAGAAAACAATTTCTCCCTCATTGTCGCAAAAACAAAGGAGCTGGTTGTGGATTACAGGAATGGAAACCTCAATGGTTTTGTGTCAGGAAGGTAAACAACTTTAAGTTTCTCGGCATCCACATCACCAAGAATCTTACGTGGTCTGTACACACCAGCTGTGTGGTGAATAAGGCACAACAGCGCCTCTCACCTTGGACAGTTGAGGAAGTTTGGTATGGGCCCCCAAATCCTAAGAACTTTCTACAGGAGCACAATTGAGAGTATCCTGAATGGCTGCATCACTGCCTAGTATGGGAACTGTACCTCCCTTAATCACAGGACTCTGCAGAGAGTGGTGTGGACAGCCCAGCGCATCAGTAGTTGTAAACTTCCCATGATGTAGGACATTCAAAGACAGGTGTGAAAAAAGTGCCCAAAGGATTATTGGGGACCCGAATCACCCCAACCGCAATCTATTCCAGCTGCTACCATCCAGGAAACGGTGCTGCAGCATAAAAGTCTGGACCATCAGGCTCCGAGACAGCTTCTTCCACCAGGCCATCAGACTGATTAACTCACATTGATCTGAGTGTTTTTCTATGTTACATTGATTGTTCTATTTATTATAAATGGTTGTAAATTACTATGATTGCACATGTTGACAGAGATGTGACGTAACATAAAGATTTTTACTCATGTATGTGAAGAATGTAAGAAATAAAGTCAATTCAATTCAATCCAGTGTCTGCGAATCCACCTGTCCACTGGAGGCTGAAGATGGTGTGTCCTGGGATTGGAGGACTATACATGTGCAAAGGTGGGTGGGATGGAGAAGCAGGGCTTGATTTGCTGTTTTGTTTTGTTGCTTGTTGTGTTCGGAACACTGGGCATGCTCTGTTGGCATCACGTAGATTGTGTTAGTTGTTAACACACATTGCACATTTCAGTTTGTTTCAAAGTAGGTATGATGAATAAATGAATCTGAATCTGAACTAACCAGTTTGCTTTGGATCCCATGTGTCTGTCTTCTTGACCAGCCTATTTCATGGGACTTCGACAAAAGCCTTACTAAAGTTGATGTAGCTGGTGTTGATCACCCTGCCTTTGTCATTCTTTATTACATCCTCAAAGAGCTCACACCTGGGTACAATTTTGGTCACTTTCCTCTTTTTTTATATATAAAAAGGCATACTTGCTCAGGGAATAGAATGTAATAAAGATTTATCAGATTGGTTCCTAGATTGATGGTTTTTCTCTATTTCTAGAAGGCATACATTCAAAGTGAGAGAGAAGAAGTTCAAAAGAGATGCGCAGGGCAAGTTCTTGTTATTGAGGACACAGAATGGCCTTGGACTAGTGGGCACGTGCAGTGGAGGTGATTAAGTGGCTCTTAATTAGGCACAAGAATATTCAGGGAATGGAGTGGTCTAGACCACGTGCAGGCAGAAGGGATTAGTTTAGGTGTCATCAGTTTAATTAGTCTAGCACAACATTGTGGGCCAAAGGGACTGTTGCTATGCTGTACAATTCTATGTGTATGACTTGGCATGGATTCTCTCGAGTTTAGAAGAATGAGAAGTTCTTAAGTTTGACAGGGTGGATGCGCGTTTGGTCTCAGGTAGGCAGAGTAGGTTTGAAAGAGTTTTTTTCACCTTTGAAAGAAGCTGATTTAAAAAAAAATCTGTCATGGTGAGCTGTGTGGTTTGTTAAATGATATCTGTTTATACTCCTATGTAGTTTATAACCCAACAGTAAGAACATCGAATTCTCTAGTTTGCAGCTCTGTTCCTTTCTCTCTCTTCCCGATCAACCCAAGCCCCTTCAGACACCACCATTTTTTGTTTCTCTAAACAACCCAAGCTCACTCTTGCCCAGTTTCTTTCCTCTCTCCAACCCGGTTTCGTCTGCCTCTCACAATCACACTCAACCTACTGGGTCCCCCTATCTCTGGCTTCTACTGATCCTATCTACCACCATTACTCTTTTATCTGGTTCCATTCATCACCTTAACGGATTTCAAAATCAGCAGACTTTTGTTTCCACTTACTTTCTCCACCTGACTCCATCTGCCCTTAAATTCCCCTTGCCTTTATACTGGCTATCTCTCAGCCTCGGTCATGATGCAGAGTCTTGAAATGAAACATTGCCTATCACTTTGCCCCCACAGATGCTACCTGACCCATGAGTGCCTTCAGCATCTTTTTTCCTTCATGTCGATATCAGGCCATTTACAGATTCCAGCACTTAGTCTCTTGTCTCCTGTGCTATTACCATGCCTCTCTTCTCAATGTCGTGCTATTAAATAAATTGTCTTTAATTTTTACTTTACAATATTTTTATTTGAATATGGTCCTTTTTTTGTAAATGCCATTTTTTCATTTGGGCTAGATTTCCTTTGACTCCACTTTGTTCGTTTTGAAGGCACTACATTGTAACACGGAACATGCAGTTGCAATTATAATGTACTATCTGAAATATGTTGTATGCTTGCAGATGTAAAACTTTGCAAGAGTAAATTTGAGTGAACCAGAACACTGGCAAGTATTTGTGAGCACAGGTGTCACCACAAAACTGAAAGCACAGCTTTGAGCTGAAGCATGAAATTCATTTTAATAAAACCTGTGCTACAGTCTTCACAAATGTTATTCATAACAATAATGCCCCATCTTTCAGTCCAAATATTTAAATCTACTAATGACTTTGTACACTTCCCTCTTGTTGGCACATGACTGCATTGTTTGAAATTTGCTTAACAAGATTTTAATTTTTGACCAGCAATGTTTTCATTGCATGTCCTATTCAAGAAGCCCTTGGGGGAATAAAAAAAAGACTGTGGTTCATGTACTTGGAATATGGACTATGTTTAAATACACATTAAGCTTTTACATTGGTAGAGTGATAGAAGTTGTTTACAATTAAAAGCATAAATTCTATTATTTTAGAAAAGTGATCTGTAATTGTCAGCATTATCAACTGCCTTTAATACACAGGAGGCCCCTACTGATCATAGGCTGAACTGGAGCAGCCATGTTGGTGGTGTGGTTGGAGTGTAGAGGCTTTAATCTGATAATTGACTTGTCTACTTTCTCTCAGAAGTGCAGTTCAATGTTGGCTTGAGTGGATGCTGTCACAGCAAAGCTTAAAAGTACAGCACATCTAGGATAGGTGTATTGTCAGTTTCTCATTTTCTCCAAACTGACATCCGTATGCCTTCCCAAGTCCATCACATTCAAAGCTTTGAAGCAGTTCAGCAGTGGATCCCTTATCTGTCTTATGCAAGATTATGTTGTGGAAATGTGTCCATACTCTTCCTTGATCGCTTAATTTTGCTGCTTTATCATTTGAGTAGGTACCTGGAAATGATTTATCCTTTAATTAGGAGCACTATTAAAAGGTTCAAGGTACCTGTTCAGCTACTGGTTTATTATTGTCCCATGTACCAACATTCAGTGAAAAAACTTGTCTTGCATACCATTTATACAGATCAAATCATTACACAGTGCATGGAGCTAGAATGAGAGAAAACAATGACAATGTTTAATAAAACTACTAGGAAAAGTGCAGTGCAGGTAAATGATAAAATGCAAGATCGTATCAAGGTGGATTGTGAGGCCTAGAGTCCACCTTGTACAAGGGGTCTGTTCAAAAGTCTGATAATATTCGGATCAAAGTTGTCCTTGAGCCCATTGGTGTATGCTTTCAGGCTTTCTTCTGCCCAATGGGAGTGAACAGAAGGGAGAATGTCTGGGGTGGCTGAGGTTTCTGATTATGCTGGCTGACTACTGAGGCACTAAGGTACAGAAAGAGCCCATAGAGCGGGGGGCTCGTTTCCATATTGTGCTGAGCTGTGCCCACAACTCTCTGCTGTTTCTTCAGGTCACATGTAGAGCAATTGCCATATCAAGCATCCAGACAATGTTTTCTGAGGTACATTGATAAAAATTGGTACGAGTGGACAAGGACATGCCAAATTTCTTTAGTAGCCTCTTGAGAAAGTAGAGGTATTGATGAGCTTTCTTGGCTGTGATATCGACATAATTGGACCAAGCTTTTGATGGTCTTGAAATTCTCAAGTTCCTCAACCTCAACACTGTTGATGTAGGCAAGAACATATGTACTGCCCCCTTTTGCCGACATTGAGGAAAAGGTTGTTGTTATGGCACCATGTCACTAGCCTCTCTATCTCCTTCCTGTACTCTGACACATCATTATTTGAGATGCAGCCCACTAAAGTGGTGTCGTCTACAAATTTGTAGATGGGGTTAGAGCAGTGTCTGGCCACGTAGTCATGAGTTTACGGGGAGTAGAGTAGGAAGCTGAGAATGCCGTGTTTAGCTATGTTTAATAGTTACTGCTTTGCCAGTGTTAATTGCAACTTAAGATTATTTTTAAATCTACCTGAAGAAGCCATAAAAATAATTGAAGTACTTTCATGCCTCGAGTCCATTGTCCCGTATTGGCAACCACTTACATTTATTTATTGTCTTGCATTGTGTTCATTATGTAACAAGATTACTATTAGTATTGGACCTGAAAAGTATGGGAAGAGTTGGCTGAAATTGTAGATGTATTTGTATGCTATTTCCTCCTCCCCTAACATTATGAAAATTTGGGGTGATTTTTTTTACAACTATAGAATATTTCAGTTTCTATGCAAAGCAGAACTGCACTTCAAAAGAGACCCTGTAAATCACATTGGAGTATCTGATATCCTCAAAAGCACTATGTAAATACACATTACAGAATTATAGTAGTGAGGGAGTGCATTGTGCCATTGAGTTTTTGCTAGCTTTTGGGTAGAGTGACCAATTAGGTTTATGCTATGCTCTTGCCCCTTGGATTTAAAAGCTCATTGGTACATTTGCCTCCAAGTAAGAACTTGGACATAGAAATAGAACCGTACAGCACAGGAACAGAGCCTTTGGCCCATGGTGTTGGTGCTGAGCAGATCGTAAATCACATCGGCCTGCACATAGTCTGTATCGTAGATCATGTTATTAGTCATGGTGTCCAGGTGTGTGTACAATGCAAGTATTTTATGGAAATTGTGATAATTTGCAAGACAAAAAAGACTAGGATAAAACTTAGAATTGTGACTGTCGATCTTCAAAGTTTCCGACGCAAGATGAGAATGCATTTGTTAACTTGAAAGATTTTGTTTCTGCTTAGCAATTTATTTCATAGTGGAAGCCCTTTGGTCAACTTGGTAACCCAAATTATTAAACTTTGTACTATAACAACAGGAATTCTGCAGATGCTGGAAATTCAAGCAACACACATCAAAGTTGCTGGTTGAACGCAGCAGGCCAAGCAGCATCTATAGGAAGAGGCGCAGTCGACGTTTCAGGCCGAGACCCTTCGTCAGGACTAGTACTATGTCCTAGTACTAAACTTTGTACTATGTTGTTTTAGTGCTATCTTCAGTGAACTTTCTCACAGTAAATCATATTGCAAGATTAATTAGGTATCATATTTGAAGACTCTTTCTCCCCCCCCCACCACACACACTTGTGTTAAAAAATTAAATAAAAATTATGTAATTAAGTTGATTTAAAAATCTAATTAATTATCAGCCTCTCATCTGGTTTCCTTTGCCCTGTGGCATGTACTACCTGATATGACGGTCTCTCTATTCCCTTGCTGCTTTTCCTCACTGGATTTGCATTCTCAGTACTGTTTTCAATTACTTTATTGGCTTAATAGCTGTTTATGATAAAAAGCCTGATTTCAAATCTGCAGCTAATTTCTATTTTTAGAAATTACATTAAAATAAAATAGTACAGTGGATTTGGATTCACTGAGCTATCAGTTAATCAGGGCAGATGTTTATTTGGAACAACTGTTTAAGAACAAAAAAATTGAAGGAAATAGCCAGGATTCCCTTTGTTTATTTGGAACATCATGCTGCTTAATTGGGACAAGAGACTGTTGCTGAACAGTTTCTTACTAGTGTCAGTCGCGTGCTCTTGTGTGGCCATTAAACACTGCACCTTGCTTAGAGTGAACAGTTTTTAAATGCCATCAGTTGTGTGCATTTGTGTTTTGTCACTGATAGTTGGGGAGAATAAGAAACTTGGAACTGTTTTGCTCCCTGTGGTTTCAAGCATTGAGATTTGGAGATGCCAGAAATGGCTGGGAGTGAAAAAGAAGCTATTTCACTACTTCAAATTGGTCACTATGAAGAATTTGAAAGAATCAACAATCATCTTGAATGTTAAATTAACATGAAGATTTGGAGGATGAAATTGGCAAAAGCATTATTTGAAAGACATCCATTATCTGTATTAGGTGTCTGCTCTGATTTTCATTTACAGTCAATCAAAAAAAACAGTGTACACAGGATGAATTCCACCAATGATAGCTAATAGGAGCTAAAGTTTTATAGAACTGTAGTAGTATTGTTGGTGTTCAAATTTATTCTGTATTTCTATTAAATGCATAATTTGTAACTCAGTTAAATGGTAGTTTGTCTATATATTAACTATTTCCATTAAACTTTGACTAATTGTGGCAGCTACTTAATTAGGCCAAAATGTACTGGTTCTGATGTGTCCCAAGTACCAAATCAACTGTATATACATTTTAAAATAGTGCTCAGGAATTATTTTTGATTGAATAATATTATTTTTGGAGTTGTGTGCAATATTGAGGGAAATAGCTACTGTTCTCGCATCAGCCAAAGAATAGCTGTACTCCAAAAAATGTGAATGATCAAAACACCTGGGATGTCCATCCACACACAGTTACCCACTGTTGATGGTCGAGGTAAGATCCAATCTTGTGACATGACTAATTACAGGACACTCAGGACTAAGCCTGGGTATAAGCTTGAGCTGATGACTAGCTCCCACTGTTCAGTCATCCAGATGTTGGGATGAGTATGTGAAGCTATTCCTAATACAAAGCCTATATGGTCTAAAGAGTGCTCCATTTTCTGTCAGGGATGTTAATGCATTGAGAGGCACATGGATTTTGTCTGTTTTCTAAGAAAAAATTTTACTAGTTATGGTTGTAACTGATAGCAGGCTTTCAGGAGATAGAGGGAAACACGTATATAAAATTTATGATGGGTATAGATAGAGTGAATGCAAGCAGGCTTTTTCCACTGAAGCAAGGGGAGAAAAAAACCAGAGGACATGGGTTAAGGGTGAGGGGGGAAAAGTTTAAAGGGAACATTGGGGGGGCTGCTTCACACAGAGAGTGGTGGGAGTATGGAATGAGCTGCCAGATGAGGTGGTAAGTGCGGGTTCTTTTTTAACATTTAAGAATAAATTGGACAGATACATGGATGGGAGGTGTATGGAGGGATATGGTCCATGTGCAGGTCAGTGGGACTAGGTAGAAAATGGTTCGGCACAGCCAAGAAGGGCCAAAAGGCCTGTTTCTGTGCTGTAGTTTCTATGGTTTCTCCTGTTCTGTGGGGTGGTTGTCTTTCGATCATATAGATCTCTCTCTGCCTGTACATCTACTAGTGACAGATTATTTTATAGTGCTCTTAAGGGCATGAAGAGATGCACATAGAACCAGACCATTTGACTCATCGTCCTAGTAGACTGTCAAGCAATCTTTTGTACTAATTGCATTTTAATCTCCCTTCATTCCAGTTAATTTCTCTTCTTCTCCCCCCCCCCCCCCAAATGGTAATTAACCTTGCAACTCTCAGTTTTGGGGGATGTGGGAGGAAATCAGAACATCTGGGAGAAAGCCACAATGTTGCAGGGAAGACATCCAAACTTCACACAGGTTGATCCTGGGTTGTTGGAGTTGCGAAGCAACAACTTTTAGCTGCCCCACTGTATAGTCCTCTTGTGAAGACTGGTATCCTTGCATATTGATTTTCTGTTTTGTGCTCTTTGTTTAGCAAATATGGTTTGTATCCTGAGATCTAACAATATTTTGTGGAGTTGAATAAGGCTTTGGGTCTTATTTGTGCACAAGAATAATTTGTAGATTTCCTTGAAGGATACCTGCAAACCCTATAGTAATTGGCCTTTGTAAAATAGTGTGAAATCAAATTTTGCATAAGACATATGCACTTGTGAACTTATCTCATCAAAAACTGTAATACTAGAGCCCAGTTTTATTCACTGTCCCAAAATCCATATTGTAAAAATTAATAAAGAGCATTTTTTTTAAACTTTCCCTCAGCAGGTTGCATTTCTAAAATCATTGCATCCATTGTGAGGATGGGGTGGGGGAGAGAATTTTTGGAACTTGCCTTGCAAATTTTTATTGTTGCTAAGTTGTTCAGTGAGACAGAAGGAAGTTTTGCCTCCTATTCCAGTGCTAAATGTGGTTTCTTGATTTCGCTGCACAAGGATCTTTTTTTTAATATGTGGCACCCCAGAGATTTTGAAGATACCACAGTAGTCTAGACAGGTTTTTGATCCCTGTAGAGGTTGAGGCACAGATGAAGCTGCTAGAAATTAGAAAGGCAACTCAATTTGGAAACCTATTTGGTTGTGAAATTCTCTGTGTAACCTCTCCCAATATAACAAAATAAAAACAAGCGAAAAAAAACTGATGGCCCAATCAATTGTCCAAAAATTCTTGGGGCCAGAAGTGTTTTGCATTTCAGATTTTGGAATATTTGCATCTGTATAATGAGACCATGGTATGGTGCCCAAGTCTCAACACAATCTGGTTATATTACGTCTACACCTTACGAACAACTGGTGTGAAGCTCAGTGAACAGGCTGCAGTCGGAGCACAGTATGATTGTGATGAAGCTCGGCCCTCCAGACTAGGGGCGTTGAATGATCAAACCTGACTGTGTCTACTACCAGATTCCAGTGCTGCAAATGGCTTTGTATGCACCATCTATTTCAAACAGCTGACCTTTCCACAGCAACTACAATGGCCGTGGTGTGCAGAGACCTGCGCAGTGCTTGTGAACTTTGCCAGTCCATTTGTAATGTCAGGTCTGCGTTCAAAAAAAAAAAATCGTGGATTTTGGAGGTTTTCGGATTTTAAAATTTCAGTATTTAGTAGGTCAGGTTGCATTTGTGAAAAAAGAAGCAGTGTTAAATACTGTTTCAGATCCATGGTACAGACCTGACGAAAAGACAAAAGAAAAGTTTATTTCTTTGCACAGATGCTGCCTGATCTAATTATTTACAGCATTTTCTGTTTTTGTAATAAAGTAATGATCACCATTGACAAAATGCATACCTCACATCACAGCCACTTGAGTAAAGAAAATTTACTTTTATAATAATTCATAAAATCACAACTCAAATTCGAGATGCTCAATTAAATTTGATTTCATGAAATTGATGTGAGGAAAAATTTTTTTCCCCTTTAACACTCATTTCTTTACACAAACAGATGACAACGCTTCACGTTATGGAGGTATACACCAAGGACAGCTAAAAGTGGGTGTTGTCTATCTTATAGTGGCTAGGAAATAACTAGCATCATTTTTTAATGGGTTGATTTGACCATTCGAGGTGGGCACAGTATTATTTGCTTTCTAGTCTTTCCTATTTAAATGCTTCAACCATTAAGTATTGTGATAATTTCATTTTGTGGTTGTTATACTGCCACTGTCTTGGTACATTCTTGTGAGCTAGCAAGGAGAGAAAAATAAAGCTGGACCTCCATAGAAATCAAGAAGGATTGTAGAATACAAGTATATGACATGCATGGATATGAGCAGATAGATAGAACAGATAGATATACTTTATTGATCCTGGGGGAAATTGGTTTTTGTTACAGTTGCACCATAAATAATAAATAGTAATAGAACCATAAATAGTTAAATAGTAATATGTAAATTATGCCAGTAAATTATGAAATAAGTCCAGGACTAGCCTATTGGCTCAGGGTGTCTGACCCTCCAAGGGAGGAGTTGTAAAGTTTGATGGCCACAGGCAGGAATGACTTCCTATGACGCTCTGTGCTGCATCTCAGTGGAATGAGTCTCTGGCTGAATGTACTCCTGTGCCAACCCAGTGCATTATGTAGTGGCTGGGAGACATTGACCAAGATGGCATTCAACTTGGACAGCATCCTCTTTTCAGACACCACCGTGAGAGAGTCCAGTTCCCTCCCCACAACATCACTGGCCTTACGAATGAGTTTGATTCTGTTGGTGTCTGCTACCCTCAGCCTGCTGCCCCAGCACACAACAGCAAACATGATAGCACTGGCCACCACAGACTCATAGAGCACAAGTGAGAATTAGGCTGATTGTGGGAATTTTTTATTATTAAAGTTAAGAGAATGTGACAGTAGATCAGCAACCAATATCAAAAGCAATTTAAAACTCTTAAGTATTTAAATAGGGAAAGGGTTATATGAAGAGTTCAATTAGATCAGAGACCAAAAATAAAAGGGAACATCTGATGGAGAAAGGGAGGGAGCATGGCAGAAGTACTAGATACAGCGGATTCCAGTTGATTGGGCCATCAGTTAATCGGAGAAACTCCTTACTTGGGGCAACTCTTAACGACCAAAAACTAAGTCAAGAAAATAGCCAGTATTCCCTTTGTTCATTGGGTGCACTGTGCTGCTTAATTGGGACAGAGGGCTATTGCCAAACATTTTCTAACTAGTGTCGTGTTTGCATTTAAAAATCAATGATTTTTGTCACTGATAGTTGGGGGAAAAATAAGCAGTAAGACAATTCAGAACTGTTTTGCTCACTGGTTTCAAGCATTCAGACTTGGAGATGCCGGAAATGGCCAGGAGTGAAAATGAAACAACTTCATTACTTCAACAATTCAGGATCTACAAAGAATTTTTGAAGGTATCAACAATCATTTTGAATGATACAATGAAAATGAAGATTTGGAGAATGTAGCAGTTTCTAACTAGTGTCAGTTGCATGCACTTGTGTGGCTGTTAGACACTACACAAAGCTGAGAGGGAACAACACATAAAAGTTGCTGGTGAACGCAGCAGGCCAGGCAGCATCTCTAGGAAGAGGAACAGTCGAGGTTTTGGGCCGAGACCCTTCATCAGGAAACGTCGACTGTACCTCTTCCTAGAGATGCTGCCTGGCCTGCTGCGTTCACCAGCAGCTTTTATGTGTGTTGCTTGAAATTCCAGCATCTGCAGATTTCCTCATGTCTGAGAGGGAACAGTTTTTTTTACATTTTGTTAGTTGCTTTTGATTGTTGTTATTCATCTGGACCCACTGACGCCAGATTAAAAAGCAGTGATTTTTGACACTTCACCTAGGGATGCAGTGAAGACAGTCAATTATCTGCACTAGGTGTCCGTGCTGATTTTGTTCATTTACAGTCAATCAAAAGAGCACCTTACGTACTTTGTATGAATTCCTGCAATAACTATTAGGAACTAACACTAGTTTTACTACTGTAGTAATACTGATAGTGTTCTAATTTGTCTGTATTTCATTTAAAAATATAATTTGGCACTCAATTTAATGGTAGTTTGTTTTTTTATACCTTAATTATCTCCATTAAACCAGCTAATTGGGACAGCCACTTAATTGGGCCGAAATATACTGGTCCAGATGTGTCCCAATTAGATAGGTAGATACTTTATTGATCCCAAAGGATATTACAGTATCACAGTAGCATTAATATGCATATTAGAAGAGAAATAAGAAAGAATATAAAAAAAAGTTACCTCAAACAGTCTAACGGTGGGGGGGGGGGGGGCTGGTCATCACATCCCTGGCTCATTATAGATTGACTCATTATAGAGCCTAATGGCTGAGGGCAAGGGTAAAAATGACCTCATAGTGCTCCTTGGAGCAATACAGTTGTCTTAGTCTATTACTAAAAGTGCTCCTCTGTTCAGCCAAGGTGCCATGCAGAGGGTGAGAAACATTTTCCAGGATTGCTAGGATTTTCCATAGCGATCTTTGTCCTACCACAGCCTTCAGTGTGTCCAGTTTGACTCCTATAAACAGAGCCAACCTTTCTAACCAAAATCCAATATTTACTTTTTATGAGGGAAGTGCTGCTGGGGTCATAGCAAAGTGTAACTAAAGTTCTATCTAAATTAGCTAAAATTAAAGAAATACTAGAAAAGCTAGATGTACTTCAGCAGGTAAGTTGCTTGGTCCAGATGAAATGTATTCTAGGATTCCTAACCTATGATTTTCCAAACATATTTCTAAGAACAGGAAAATTGCAGAAAGTTGTACATTTGCCTGAAATGACTGGATTTTATTCTTGTACCTCTTTTGGTGGTGAGAAAAGTTCTAGAGATCAGGATAGAATTAATAACTTGGACAAGTTAAATTGAATAGATAAAGCCAGTGTTAAAAAAAAGTATGTCTACCAGATGATGACTTAGTTGAAGTGGTAATAGAGGAGATAGATGAAGCAAATGCAGTTAGTGTGTGTGTATGTTCATTATCACCGTTGAATGAAAAGGGGCGGTCACAGCATGAATAGAATATCAGCTAAGTAACTGGAAGCCAATGTAATGAAAGTTTTTTTGGAATGGAGGGAGATTTGTCGGTGGTGATCTCCCCGATTTGGTATCAAAACAAACACCGATTTAGACAAAATACTTGGACTAGGATAAGCTGGGCACAAATTCCCAATTTGTAATTTTCGTTCTTGGCACTGGATCCGTTCAAATTAATTCTCCTTTTACCCTTTTTCCTTTTGCCTTGAGTGCAAAATCCCTACAACAGTATGATTTTGTTCACTTTTGATCTTTCTTTAAATCTCCCAGGAGATGACCGGTCTCCAGGGAAGTTACCTATTTGTGTTAAATTGGGAACAGTTCTTGCAAAACCAATGTGCAAAGACATTCAAGTGATTTTGTCGTTACCGATTAACTGGATTCTGAAAACTTATACTCCTCAAGTACACTTGTGCATAAGAACAGTTTGGTCCCTGTCACGAAGCTGTCCTGAGTTTGAACAAAGAAATGCTGCTTTTATACAGAAATTCCAGTGGTCAGAGACCGTTGTCTGCGAGTCTGCGCCAGTGACTGGAGTTGGGAGGCTTGATGTCTACAACTGGGACCAAGGACTGGAGGTCTAGGACAGCCTGTCCTGTGGTTGGAGGCTGGTCCGTGTGTGTAAGTGAGTGGGAGAGTGGGAAAGGAGTTTGTTTTGCTGCTGCTGCTGTTGCTTGTATTCTGCTGAACATTGTGGACATGCTATGTTGGGGCTGAAATGTTTGCTAACACCTGCAACTGCCCAGATCATCCTTGAGTGGGTTGGTTATTAATGCAAATGATTAGATTAGATTAGATTATGAGGACACACAGTCCTCTTTTATTGTCATTTAGTAATGCATGCATTAAGAAATGATACAATGTTCCTCTAGTAGCTATCACAGAAACACAGGACAGACCAAAACTAAAAAACTGACAAAAACCACATAATTATAACATATAGTTACAACAGTGCAAAATAATACCATAATTTGATAAAGAACAGACCATGGGCACGTTTTAAAAAAAAGTCTCGAAAGTCCCATCATCTCACGCAGACGGTAGAAGTAGGAAGAAAACTCTCCCTGCCATGAATCTCCAGCGCTGCAAACTTGCTGATGCAGCACCCTGGAAGCACCCAACCACAGCCGACTCTTGAGTCCGTCTGAAAACTTCAAGCCTCCGACCAGCCCTCCGACACCGAGCACCATCTCTTCCGAGTGCTTCGACCCCGGCCCTGGCCGCCAGCAACAGGCATGGCCGAGGATTCAGGGCCTTCCCCTCTGGAGATTCTCGATCGCACAGTGGCAGCAAAGCGGGCATTTCAGAAGTTTCTCCAGATGTTCCTCTGTGCTGCTTATGTCTGTCTCCATCAAATCAGGATTGTGCACGGCATCCTACTTGACAAATACAGATATCATTCACTGTAGAGGCCGCGCTGCCATCTTCTCCTCCCTCCCCCCCCCATTTCGCTGTATGTTTTGATGTACATGTAATAAATCTAATTGAGATATTGATCTAATAGAAACTTGGTACACTTCTGAATTCCATCATTTCCATATTTAAGACCTTAAGACAAAGGAGCAGAAGTCAGCCATTCGGCCCATCAAGTCTGCTCAGTACAAATCATAATACATATTTCAGGTGTTAATAACCAATTAAATCTGTGTTAAAATCTATTAATACTTGAGAATCAGTAAGATAACTGTCCAATAATAAGCATTCCCCAGGAGCTGTTCATTTGTATCTTTATCTTGTCTTGGTATGCATAGTGGTCTTGGTTTGCAGGCTTGAACGGAACAGTTGTACAAAGGAGAGCTAGGCTTTCAGGAGCTGTGTTCAGTCTGGATGACTGCAGAATGTCTAAACACAGTCTCTGACAGCTTATCATCATGACTCTTGATTTACTGAACTTGCACACTGTACAAGCGGAGTTCAGCTCTCAAAGGTCTTTCAGTTTAAGGCTGCACAGTGCCTGCACTTGCTGCCATTGTTCAGCACCCCAGTCCTTGTGCATAGGTGAGTCTCTTGGCTTTGTGTCCACTTAAGAGAAATGACTTTTTGGCAGCAAGTGCTCTAGATTGACAAGTCAAAACTTGAAAATTTTGGCTTAAACAGAAGGCAGTTTGTCTGGAGAAGAGATGGAAAACACTACGTGGATAAGTGTCTGTAGCCAACAGTGAAGTATGGCGGAGGTTCCCTGCAGATGTGAGGCTGTATTTCTGCAAGTAGAGTTAGTGATCTAGTTAGAGTTAATGAAATCAGTAAGTAGAAGCGCAATACCATCAGGGAAGCATCAGGTCGGTCCCAAGGTTATTCTGCAGCAGGACAGTGACCACAAATATGGCCAAGGTCGTAATGAACTATCTTTAGCAAAAAGAACGAGGAGTTCTACAGCAGATGGTAAAGCTTCTACAAAACCCTGATCTCAACATCATTGAAGCTATCCAGGATTACCAGGAGAGACAGAAGCAAACAAAGCAACCAAAGGCTGCAGAAGAACTATGGCAAGTTCTCCAAAATGCTTGGAACAACCTATCAACCAATTTACTTATAAAAGTGCATGACAGTGTACCTAAGAGAATTGATGCAATTTTAAAGGCGAAGGGTAGTCACACCAAATATTGATTTGATTTAGTATTTGCTGTTTACTGTTCTTACAACAGTAAATTGTTTGATATTTAGAAACTTTTCATTTCAAGTCAAGTCACTTTTTATTGTCTTTTCGACTATCACTGCTGGTACAGTACACAGTAAAAACGAAACAAAGTTTTTTAGGACCATGGTGCTACATGAAGCATCTTAGCTTTGCAGATCTTTTTCATATGTCTAAAGCTTTTGCACAGTACTGTATGTTGTGAAATTTGTTTTGTGGCAGCAGCATAGTGCAATGTATAAAAATACTGTAAGTCCTGATGAAGGGTCTTGGCCCAAAACATCGACTGTATGCTTTTCCATAGATGCAGTCTGGCCTGCTGAGTTCCTCCAGTGTGTGTTGCATAGAATGCTCTCCTCCATGATAGATCTGTAGAAATTTGCTCGAGTCTGATGACATACCAGTTCTTCTCAAGCTCCTAATGATGTGTAGCCACTGCCATGTCGTCTTTGTAATTGCATCAATATGTTTGGCCCAGGATAGATCTTCAGGTAAGTTGGCACCCAGGACCTTGAAGCTGCTCTTCCTTTTCCACTACTGCCCCACTGATGAGGACTGGTGTGTTCTCCTGACTTCCCCTTCTTGAAGTCTAAAATCAGTTTCTTGACCTTGCTGATGCTGAGTGCAAGGTTGTTGTTTTAACATCACTCAACCAGCTGATCTGTCTCACTCCTCTACGCCACCTTGTCAGCATCTGAGATTCTGCCAGCAACAGTTGTCATCGTGAATTTATAGATGGTGTTCGAATTGTGCCTAGCCACGCAGTCATGAGTGTACTGGTATGATGCCCTGTTGAAGGTGGAAACCACCAGCTGCAGGAGTGAGAGATTGAACGCTCCAGCCAGTTGGTTGGCACAGGTTTTCAGTGCCCTGACAGGTACACCATCAGAGGTTGCAAGGGTTCACCTTTTCGAAAGATGTTCTGACATTGGACTCTGGAGAAAGATATCACAAGGTCGTCAGATACCTGATGACCCTACTGGGACTTTACTACTTTCTTCCTCTTAAGTTAGGTCTTAAAGCATAAATCCTTTGGAAAACTCTTTTGTTATCTGTAGCTTTGTTAAATTTCATCTGACTAAAGTTCGTTGTAATTTTTTTTGCAACATTAACGGCATAATATAAAATCAAGTTATGGCTTTCTTTCAGTTAACAACAAAGTACCTTTGTTTTGAGTTGTGTAAGTAAGTTGTGCTAAAGTCATGAGGACACCTGGCCAATATTCATAAACATCCATAATAAACTTTTATCTTTTTTTTTAAACAAAACCATTCTACTTTACCTTTTTGCTCCAGGGTCATTGAAGAAAATAAATGTTACAAGAGTAAACACAACTAAATCTACTTTATCCTATTGTATTCTATCCTATCTCATTGGCAATCTAACTGTGCTAATAAAGGTACAAGTAGAGATGTGGGCGTTACATTCACTGCCTTGTTTGTAAGGTCAATTGTAACTAAATTTCCACATATGTTTTGAAACCTTGTGCTATTAAAAGGTACGGGCTGTTTTAATTGTACACTGATTCTTAACTGACTTAACTACTGGAAAATATATTTTGGTACTTTAACACTTTGTCGTGTGGTTTGAAGAAAATGTTTTGACCTACAGACATTGCAGCTTTCTGTAGTTTCATATTGCCTGTGCCAATCTAATCATCTGCAGCCACATAGCTGTAAAATTATAATCTTCTCTTGTTCGTTCTTTGAAGTCATCTCTGGATTTCTATACTACAATGAGGTTTTTTAAAAAAATTACATAATGAATTGTAGTGTATGAAATATTTTCTACTAAAGTCCCATAGTTGTAACAAGAATCTGTATACTTTGTCATCTCCAGAGGGATCCTGCCACTAAACATATCTTTATCTCCTCCTCTTCCCCCACACCCCCCAGCTTTCTGCAGGGACCACTCTCCACAATTCCCTTGTCCATTTGTCCCTTCCTACCAGTCTCCCTCCTGGCGCTTATCCCTGCGAGTGGCCCAAGTGTTAAACCTACCCATTCACCTCTTCCCTCACCTCCATTCATGGCCCCGAACAGTCCTTCCAGGTAAGGCAACACTTCACCTGTGAGTCTACTAGGCTTGTCTATTGTGTCCAGTGCTCCCATTACATTAGTGAGACCTGTTGTAAGTCGGGAGACTGCTTCATTGAGCACCTCCGCTTCATCCGCCAAAAGCTGAACTTCCTGGTGACCAAATATTTTAATTCCAATCTCCATTCCAGTATTTCGGTACTCTTGTGTCAAGATGAGGGTGGAAGAGCACCGCCTTATATTCCTTCTGGATAACCTCCAACCTGATGGCATAAATATAGATTTCTCCTTCTGGTAAAAAAAAGTTTTTATCTCTCTCCCTCCCTTTTTACCTCTCCTCACTTAGCTTTGCCTATCACCGAGCTAGCCTTCTTTCCGCCCCCCCACCCCCACCTCCCCAGGGCCTTTTTATTTAGGCATCTTCCCCCTTCCATTTCAGTCCTGAAGAAGGGTCTTGGCCCAAAATGTTGACTGTGTATTCATTTCCATATATGCTGCCTAGCCTGAGTTCCTCCAGCATTTTGTGTGTGTTGCTCTGTATACTTTATTTTGCACCTCTTAATTTCAGTATGACTTTCCTGTGCTTCACTTGGCATGAAGTTCGTGCCTAGACAGAAATAAGCTATGTAAGTTGCAACTAATACTACAAGTTACAGTAAGAAGTATACAAAAATTGAGGTTGTGTTAGTGCATTCAGAAATCTGTTGGTGGAGGGGAAGAAGCTGATCCTAAACCAGGGGTTCCCAAGCAATGTGCACAAAATGCTGGAAGTACTCAACAGGCCAGGCAGCATCTATGGGAAAAAGTACAGATGACGTTTCAGAATCAGGTTTATTATCACCGGCATGTGAAGTGAAATTTGTTAACTTAGCAGCAGCAGTTCATTGCAATACATAATCTAGCAGAGAGAGAATAATAATAATAAATAAAATTAATAAATAAACAAGTAAATCAGTTACATATATTGAATAGATTTTTTTAATGTGCAAAACAGAAATACTATATATTCTTAAAAAAAGTGAGGTAGTGCCCAAAGTTTCAATGTCCATTTAGAAATTGGATGGCAGAGGGGACGAAGCTGTTCCTGAATCGCTAAGTGTGTGCCTTCAGGCTTCTGTACATCTTATCTGATGGTAACAGTGAGAAAAAGGCATGCCCTGGGTGCTGGAGGTCCTTAATAATGGACGCTGCCTTTCTGAGACACCGCTCCCTAAAGATGTCCTGGGTACTTTGTAGGCTAGTGCCCAAGATGGAGCTGACTAGATTTACAATCTTCTGCAGCTTCTTTTGGTCCTGTGCAGTAGCCCTTCCATACCAGACAGTGATGCAACCTGTCAGAATGCTCTCCACGGTACAACTATAGAAGTTTTTTTGAGTGTATTTGTTGATATGCCGAATCGCTTCAAACTCCTAATAAAGTGTAGCCGCTGTCTTGCCTTCTTTATGACTACATTGATATGTTGGGACCAGGTTAGATCCTCAAAGATCTTGACACCAAGGAACTTGAAGCTGCTCACTCTCTTTCAGGCCAAGACCAGGGGTTACCAATCTTTTTTTTAACGCCATGGACCAATACCATTTAAGCAAGAGGTCGGTGGACCCCAGTTTAGAAACCCCTCTCCTAAAACATTGGGTGTGTCTTCCTGTACCTCCTCTCTGATGTTAATAATGAAAGGGCATGACCTCAATGGTGAGACTTCTTAATGATGGATGTCACTTTTCTTGTGGCATTGCCTTTGGACGATGTCCTCAATAGTGTGGAAACCAGTGCCCATGTTGAAGTGGCTGAGTTTACAAACCTTGGCAGCTTCTGTGCAATCCTGTGCATTAGTGTCACTATACCACACAATGATGCAACCAGTTAAAATAGATAAGAGCCATAAACAAGATGCACTTGAACTAGGTGGTTCTAAGCACCTCGACAACTGGAAAAAGTTGGAGTGTTGAAATAAAACCAGATCAGTGTACAGCAGCACTAGAGAGAAATAACTATTTGTAGACAGGAACAAAACGCGCGCCATCTTAAGGAGGGCGTCAAACTTTATGTGATATTGTTGCCACTGTAGGATTGCCTGTTACAAGTCTCTGGTACAACACAACAAGGAAATCTTTGCTGTGTTGTGCTGAATGGATACTTTGCTGAAGGGATTAGAAAAACTGGAAAGCATTTTAAAAACATTAGAACTATGAAAGTTTTATATTAGCATTTGAACATGGGGCACAATCAGTGTTTCAAGAAAATAAGTAATGTTCAGCATTTGGTCTGCTGCTGTCTCCAACTTTAGTTATAGATAACGTCTAGGAAGATTTGAAATGGCTCAATCAGTTTAGATTTGATACCTTAGGGAAAAAATAGTGTTGAAATCAGTGCTATTTTTGGATGATCAGAAATATTCAACCAAAGGACTTGCAGAATCTGTCCTGTTTTTACCCATGTATGTATTTCTGCATGTGTTTCTTTAATTACACATTTTTAAAGTATTTTTGCTTTATCCTGCAACAGATATTTTCAGTTTCGTAGTACTGCCATGTGAGAATATTGGAATTGTATTCACTGAGATTTGTGTTTAGATCAGAATTCTGACATTATGTACTTGTTTTTTTTTCTATACTTAAATTCTCACTAATTAGAGCTTTTGTTGGCATTTTATGGCAGTATTTATACCTGGGTTTCTATTTTGAGCCAAAAGCATTTGTAGCATTTTGGCAGCCTACTTCAGTAAGCTAAGTAGTATTGATTATGATTTGTACCAGTCCGTGACACTATGCTACACGTTGGCTTACACTGTGCCAATGTAAGGCAATAATGAGAGCACATTTGCAGTGCCATGCAGAGAACTGGTTTCCTTACCAAAGGAAGGATGTTAATGCATTGAAAACAGTTCAGATTTACTGAATTAGTTCCTGAATGGGTGTTTTGTGAGGAAACGTTGGATGGACCAGGCTTTGTGGTGTTGGAATTTAAAAGATGATGACAGGAGACTACTTTGAAGTTTATAAGTGTAACTCTCACTTCAGCTAGCAGCTTAAAATGGGGGGGCGGTGGTGATAGCCCCCCGACCGGGCCAAACTTAAGAAATCTCATTTAGGTGGATGCTGCGCGATGTGTCCCCTGTTACAAATTAGTACCCTGAAATAACAAACAGTACGCAATATGCGATTAAATGATTGAGATTTATAATTCTTATTTTGACTATATGGTTAGCAAAGAAAACAAAAAAAGAAAAAGGCCCATTCTCAAGAAACAGTCTTTTGCTCGCTGATAAGCTGGTTGTCCACCATCGACTTCCTCCGATCGTCCCTGACCTTTGGACCCTTGCTCCAAGTCCACTCTGTCCAACAGTCTACCAACTCTTTCCATTCGCATCTTCTCTCCTCATCTCTCCCCAGCAAAAGACTGCGAAAATCTCTCTTCCAGACTGTCAAGGAATAACAACAGTTCTCTCATTGGATAGCCCCAGCATTCCAACCCCCATTATATCTAGTCATAACCTCCAAACATTGCTGCTACAGAGAAACCATTACATTAGCAGTGAAACCTTACAGCATGTTACGTAAGATTTTTGGGGAAGTGGCTAAACAGGATGGATGTAAAGATGTTGTTTCCTCTAGGCCCAGGGTTCCCAACCTGGGTTCCAAGGATCCCTCTGTTAGGGATCCATGACATTGAAAAGGTTGGGAACCCCCTTTCTAGGTCAATCTAGGATTAAGGCCTGGTGTTGTAAATAAATGTTCCCCTTGAGGATTGTGAGTCTTTCAAAGAGCAAAGGCTGTACCAAGCTCATTGGTGATGTTGGGACAGGGATAAACATTGACTGGGATGCAAAGGATCTTTAAGGAAAGATTGTTGTTGTGATACCATATCTCAAATGGCTTTTAATCTTCTCACGTACTCTGATTCACCATTGTTTAAAATTCAGCTCAGCGTGACGATATCATCTGCAGTCATGTAGATGGAGTTAAAACAGAACCTGGCCACACAATCGTTTGTAGGAAGGGGCCGAGGATGCAGCCTTGTGATGCACCTGTGTTGAGGATAATCGTGGTGGAGGTGTTGCTGCTTTTCCTTACTGGTGGTCTGTTGGTCAGGAGGTCAGGGATCTAGTCTTAAAGGGTGTTGCTGAGTTTTAGGCCTAGAGGTTTGAAAATTTTGCTTGGAATTATAGTATTGAAGGCAGAGCTGTAGCCCTTTACTGTCCAGGTGCTCTAGAAATAAGGGTAGGACCAGGGAGACGGCACCTGCTTTAGGATTGTCCTCTTCAGTATACAGTCCTCAACATACTTGCTGGTAAAGTCAGTAATGGTCATGACATACTCATCTTGGCTGGTTACTGAGTCAGAATAAAGTATTACAGTTGCAGAGAAAGTTCAGGCAGGCAATAAAGTGCAAGATCATGATGTATCTTGTGAAGTCAAGAGTCCACCTGAACATACAAGGGGAATCATTTAATAGTCTTATAACAGTAGGATATAAGCTGTCCTTTAGCCTGCTGTTAAGTGTTCTCGGGCTTTGGTCTCCTCTGTCTGAAGGGAGGGGATGAGAGAATGTCTGGGTGGGTGGTGTCTTTGATTACAATGGCTACTTTTCCAAGGAACAGGAAATGTAGACAGTTGATGGAGGGGAGGCAGGTTTCTGTAATGTATTGAGCTGTGGCCACAACTCCCTGTAGTTTCTTGCACTCTTAGGCAGAGCAATTGCCTTACCAAATAGTGATGCTCTCTCTGATGCATCTATAAAAATTGAAGGTCAGTGGGGGATGCCAAATTTCTCTGTCCTTCTGAGGAATTAGAGACTCTGGTGTGCTTTCTAGGCTGTGATTGGATTCAGACACAGTGGGTTGATGGGAAGATGATGGGTGGAACCGAGGGAATTTCTGTGATGAAACCATTCAGCTGCTATCCTCGTGCAATGCGTTGTTTGTGTTGCATAATCTGTGTATGAATTTGACTATACAGAGGGGGAAAAAAAGTGGAAAAATGGCAGACAAAGTTGTCCAGTTATTCAAACAGAAAGAAAGAATTAGTTATTTGAAGCTGAAAAAATCGATAGAGTCATGCAGGGAAGATGAGCTGTTGTCCCATGAGTTTGCGTTGAATCTCAGTGTAACAGAGATGTGAGCAGGAGTGGTATGGTGAATTAAAATGGCAGACAGCCAGGAGCTCGTGTTGCCCCTGCACAGACAGTGAAAGCTCCACCAAGTGATCACTGCATTTGTATTTGGTTTCTGTAGTGTCAAAAAGGCCACATTGTGAACACTGATTGGGAAAAAGTGCAAGTGAATCACTGCTTCATCTGCAAAATGTACTTGGGTGAAATGGAGTCAAGAGATTTCAAAATGCTGGAATCTAAAGTAACAATCTACTGGAGGGTGCAGAAAGGGTGCATCTTTCCTGGTGCAGAGTTTTGACCTAGAACATCAATGTTTCTTTTCCTTCCACAGATGTTGCTCACAAGATTGTTTCGGTCCTTGGAAGGTAGGGAGGACAAAGGGGAAAGGAGGAGTACCATCTATCCCTTAGTTGCATAAAAATGTCCTGAAGAGAAGGGTCTCATCCTGAAACTTTGACTGTTTATTCATTTCTGCAGCTGCTGCCTGACGAGTTCATCCAACATTTTATACGTGTATAGAAATGTGCCTTGTGATGGGAAGTGAGAGGTGAGGCAGAAGAGTGGTCCGAGGATTTTCAAAAGGAAAAATCCCTTTACAATGCTGAAAAGGTCGGAATGGAAAATGTGCGTCTTGTAGTGAAATCTTGTTGGAATTAGTGGAAATTGCAAAGGTTGATCCACTTAATGCAAAGGCTGGTGGAGTGGATGTTAAGGAACAGTGGAAGTCTTTCCTTCTGTAAAGGAGGAGAATGGATGAGAGTAGAAGCAATAAAGAGCCCTGGCTTCTATTTGTGGCCTCTGGCACTATTATAACTTGTCCCCAAAACAATTTTGAGGAACAGTAACTCATCTTCCACCTACAGGACTTGATATCAAATTCATCACCTTTAGATAACCTATTCTTCCTTTTTGTTTGCCATTCCATTTTTTCTTTACTAATTTTTATATAATCTGCAGATTTAGAGTGTCATTATAAAGATTGTACAATTTAGCAACAAGTTACACAGAGAAGCTAAGGTTGCCTAAACTGCCCTATTATTTCACTTCATCAGAGAAATTTCCCTTGTTCTATTTATCATTCTCCCCATCTTCTCTAAGTAGGCTAATTTGTTTTTCATTTCTCAGTAATAATGGAGACTTACAGATCTGAAAGAGTAATTGTTTCTCTTTCCACCAATGATGTATGACCTGTTGACTTTTTCCAGCATTTTTTGTTTTTATGACAGTGGATGTAATTGAATTGAATTGACTTTATTTCTTACATCCTTCACATACATGAGGAGTAAAAATCTTTACGTTACAGGATCTCTGTCTAAATGTGCAATGTCCAATCATAGTAATTTATAATAAATAGAACAGTCAATGTAATATAGAGTACACTCAAAGTGTGAGTTAATCAGTCTGATGGCCTGGTGGAAGAAGCTGTTACAGAGCCTGTTGGTCCTGGCTTTTATGCTGCGGTACCATTTCCTGGATGGTAGCAGCTAGAATAGATTGTGGTTGGGGTGACTCAGGTCCCTAATGATCCTATGGGCCCTTATTACACACCTGTTTTTGTAATTGTCCTGAATCATGGGAAGTTTACAACTACAGATGCGCTGAGCTGTCTGCACCACTCTCTGCAGGGTCCTGCAATTAAGGGAGGTACAGTTCCCATACCAGGCAGTGATGCAGCCAGTTAAGATGCTCTCAATTGTGCCCCTGTAGAAAGTTCTTAGGATTTGGGGGCCCATACCAAACTTTCTCAACTGTCTGAGGTAAAAGAGGTGCTGTTGTGCCTTTTTCACCACACAGCTGGTGTGCACGGACCACGTGAGATCCTCGGTAATGTGGATGCTGAGGAACTTGAAGCTGTTTACCCTCTCAACCCCAGATCCATTGATGTCAATAGGGGTTAGCCTGTCTCCATTCCTCCTCTCCTTTGTTTTTGCGACAGTGTGGGAGAGGTGGTTTTCTTGACGCCACTGTGTCAGAGATGGTTATATGGTTATGGATGTCTTCTTCACTGTAGGCCACCTCATTATTGTTTGAGATAAGGCCAATCAATGTAGTGTCGTTGACAAATTTAATTAGCAGATTGGAGCTGTGGGTGGCAATACACTCATGGGTATACAGAGAGTAAAGAAGGGGACTTCAGTACACAGCCCTGAGGGGCTCCTGTATTGAGAGTCAGAGGAGTGGAGGTGAGGGAGCCCACTCTTGCAACCTGCTAGCGATTTGACAGGAAGTCCAGGATCCAGCTGCATAAGGCAGGGTCAAGGCCAAGGTCTGGAGATTTGAATTTGACTAATGGATATTAAACAATTAAAGCAAAAGGCACTTTACTTTAGCTCAATACAATGAATATGCTGGCCTTTGTCCCCTTTCCCTTCTAGTCCTGATGATGCGTCTCAGCCTGAAACATCAACTGTTACTCCCCTCCAAAGATGCTCCCTGACTTGCTGAGGTCATCCAGCATTTTGTGTGTTGCTCTTGGTGAATGTATTGATGTTTCATGCTGATATACTGTATTGTGCCGAAAGATATTTGAGTACTAAGCAGAATTTATTTTCCACTAGGATTCAGATAGAATTTTGTATTTTAATTACAATTTGCCATGTATTCCATTTCCTCTATTCCTAGGTCAGAAGACTTGTCTCCATTTGCATGGCACGTTTCCATACTTTTATGTTCCATATGATGGCTGTGGACAACAACCAGAACGGCATCTTCGTCAGTTGGCTTTCAGTATCGACCGAGCACTGAATGTGTCTTTGGGCAATCCTTCTTCTAGTGTCCAGCATGTATTCAGGGTGTCACTTGTATCTGGGATGTAAGTAGTTATTGATCTTTAACAGACGGTGGTTTTGTGAAATTTTGAATCTTGATTTGAGTGGGATTGCTAGGGAATGCTTGTATCTTAAAGTAAGAACTTCCCTGGGTTTTTGTAATGAAGTTCTGTCTGATTTAATCTGCAGTATTTTTAAATTTCCAAATTTCTAATTTCTAAACAATAGTATATATGCAACTTTTGCAGGTCACACGCTAGTCCAAAGAGCAGTGTGTTGGTTTAGGGTAGGCAAATATGCTTTTGTGGTACCATATGTTTGTAGTTTGTTACAAAGTATTGACAATCATTTCTTGTTGAAGAACAAGGCTGGAGGTGAGATTTAAAGTCAGAAGTTAACTCAGTGTGTAGATATAACTGTGGGGGATGCACTTAAGGAGATGTTTACACTGCAGTTTTAAAGAAATTAAGACCGCTTACTATCTTAGAAAATAAGATTCTGATTACCACCTCCATATAGCAACAAATATTTCAGCTTTTGGCAGATTCCAATTCATTCAATTGTCTTAAAATAAGTCGACTGAAATAAATATTTAAAACTTCTGAAAAGTGTGTGGGCACTGAACAAAAGGAGGTGGTATTGTGAAAGGTGCCAAAAGCTTAATTGGGAGTGCTTTCTTTTTAATGAGGAGGTGGAGTAATAGAGAAATTTCCATTGTAGGATTTAGACTAGTGAAAGCTGTGGTCATTGGTGGGGGTGGGTCAAGGAGGATGTGTATGAGAGGCTAATTTGAAGATCCAAGAGCTCGGGTGGTGAGTGTTGGTGAGCTGAATGTTGGTACAGATCATAAGGAGCAGACCAATAAAGGAATAGGATTCGGGCAGCAGTTTTATGAATTAGTTTATGGGCAAAGGTTGATAATGAAGAAAGAATTTGGATTTGTCTACAATTGCAACTTTAAAATATCCTAAATTCTGACATTGCAGTCATGGTGCTATTTATGATGACACCAAACCATCTTGAGAGAAATTTTGCTATACGGATTAAACCAATTCTGCTCCAGGTGATGGTATTCTATCTGAGGCTAAAAATGTTTCATGTCAATGACTTGTCCAGCAATTAACAACCTGGCCAGTGTAGCACTTTGATGCCGAAATGATATATTAGCCCTTATCACTTGCAGAGGGGCTGTTTCTGCCTGAGAGCTGGGAGGTGATGAAATGTTTGCATTGTTGAAGTTCCTGACATGTCACTGATACGTTGTTGAGGCATACAGTTAAACAGAGGTAGCAAAATGATTGGTGGGAAAAACCAACATCCATGTGAGCCTAAAAAACTGCTTGAGGTGCTGGAGCAAGAAATATTCCAGGAGCAGATGTTGTTTTGGCTTTGATTTGATAGATAAGAATGGGATTTATTAAAGATTATCCTGCTTGGTGGTGGGGGGGGGGGAGACGGTAAAGAGGATCATATAGTTATCAAATAATGCAAAGAAGATAACTGTTGTAAGTCACCAGTCCAGAAGAAATGTAATCAATTGGAGCCTGAGAAGAACAAGATGGATGGATTTGGTATTATAGAGAGGAAAGAGAAACTAGGTAATAGCTAGTGATGCTTATTTTGAATGGGGAACTGTAGCTAATGTGAGAATAGTGCTATAACATTCGGGCAAGCTAATTTTAAAATTGGAAATGATTCAGGGAAGCATTGTTTCAGGCAGAGACTTGATATTGAACGTGTAGCTTAAACGGAATAAACTGGGAGTACAGGTGATGTATGTTAAAGAGCTGCGTTTTATTATAGTTTATAAAGCTATTGTAACAGTGTCTTGTCTCTACTTTTGAAAGTCCCTGTTTGTGGGCTAACATATTTTAGTAACCGATCAAAGAATTTCAAATGCTTTTATGTCTTTGTGGTTAAGGTTGAAATTTAATTCTTCAGATACAAAGCAAGAAACTTTACATGTGATGTTTCATTCTGCATGGGCTAAAATTCCATTCAGTATTTTATTTCTTAATGTGTTAAACCAAAATGTTCCATTTGCAATCTTAAATGGATTCTACTCAATCTTAAGCTACAGTGCTTTGTAAAAGTATTCAGCCCCCAACCCTTTGTTCACATAAGTGAGTATTACAACCAGGGATTTTGCTCAATTTAACTGTGAATTTTTTTTTGTGAATCACATGCTGCTTTTTCACAGTAGAACCCCAAAAATAACAAGGAAAATTGTAAAGCCTGAAAAACTGAAAACTCAAAAAACTGAAATGTCACAGCTCAAAAGCATTCATCCCCCTTTGCTCAGTACTTAGTTGAGCCACCTCTCAGAGTTATTACAGCCAGTAATCTTTTTGAACAAGTCTCTGTTAACTTTTCACGACATGATGGAGCAAGATGTATCCCTTTTGTCCTTGCAAAATTGTTCAAGCTGTGCCTGGTTAGTTGGGGAGCAGTGATGGACAGCAATCTTGAGGTCTTGCCAGAGATATTTGATCAGGTTAAGGTCAGGACTCTAGGCCATTCAAGGACATTAATTTTCTTCATTTAAAGCCACTCCATGGTTGATCTGGCAATGTACGTTGGGTTGTCCTGCTGAAAGACCAACTTTCTCCCCAGTTTAAACTTTCTGGCAGAGGCTAGCAGGTTTTTATCCAGGATGTCTCTGTATTTAGCAGCATTCACCTTCCCATCAATCCTGACCAGATTTCTAGTCACTGCTGCTGAATAGCATCCCCATAACATGATGCTACTTCACCATACTTTGCAGTAGGGATGGTGTTACCTAGCTGATGCAGAGTATTAGATTTACACCACACACACTGCTTAGTGTTTAGACTAAAAAGTTCCTCTTTAGTCTCAACCGACTACAAGACCTCTTCCACATCTTCACAATATCTTTCAGATACTTTGCAAAGTCTTTACAGGCAAGGGAACGCGGTTTTAACCAGGGCTTCTTCCTTGCCACTATTTTATAAGAACCCTTTTAGTGCAAGGCTTTAGAGATTGCAGAGCCATGAACTTCATCTCCAGTTGAAGCCACTGACTTCTGCAGCTCACTCAGAATGACTGTTGGCATCACAGATTCTCTTACAAGTGCAGTTCTTTTTCAGCGACTAAGTTTAGAGGGCAGCCTGAACTAGTGAGTGTGGCAGGCATTTCATCTTTTTTCCACTTTTTTTTTAAACGATAGACTGAATTGAGCACCAAGGTACGGTCAGTGCTTTTGAGGTGGTATTGTATCCTTTCCCAGATTTGTGCTTCTCTGTTATCATTTTCCTGACATGTTCTGGTTCAATGCTCTTTTGTTTTCATTTTTGTTTGGTCTGCTGAAAATCTACTGTACTGTTGGACCTTGCAGAGAGAGGGTATTTATTCTCATGAATTAATTGAAGCCAAGTGATCCTCCAATTTTTTACATCAACAAATTGGATGAGTTGGTAAGGTAATACTTACATTGCACCTGATGAAAGTTAGCATAGTAATTACAAAGTGGATGAATATATTTTCAGCCTCAATTTTGGTTTTAAAATTTATAGTAAGTTGTTGACATGTTCTGGAATTTTTCTTTTGATTTGACATTATGCACAATGTTTTGTAGATTAGCTCAAAAATCCTACTTCAATATATTTTAAATTTAGAAAATGAGACAGTAAAATGTGAAAATAGTTGTGGGGATGAATATGTTTTTTAGGGCACTTTATGTAATATACTCTACAGGTTGAGAAGGCTATTTCATACCATGTTAAAAGGTATATTTTACTAATTAGATTATCTTGCTTATTCCACTTGTTCACATTTTCTATCTTTTTCTCTTTTCTCTCTCTAACCCATCAAGAAAGTCTAGTGGTCATCATGTACATTTTGTGTAAAGTGATTAAATGTATTGTTTTGATACAGGTCTTTTTATGGTTTCCATGAGAAAGAAATGCAGTTCATGAAGATTTACCTGTACAACCCCTTGATGGTTAAAAGGTACAGTGACACAGTAAAGTTTTAACCGTTTTTAGTATGTAATTTGAATTTCAGTTTTTATGAGCATATTAGCCTATTTCACAATGAGCCCAGTAACTCCCTTCCTTCTGAAACCTGGTATTTTACTTGCCACTTTAATATTTTTAAAAGCTATACTCTATTAACTCTGTTTTATAACCAAGTACCCTAATTTAAAAATTTAAAGCTTATAATGGAGTTGTTCCTTTTAGATATGATATAGGCTTATATTTAATAATTAATAGTTAAAAATAATTCTGTTTTTTAAGTACTTTTACCAAATGAACTTCCTAATTCTCGTTGGAAGACTGAAATTTGGCCTCTGATCAGGCTTGGGCTTTTTAAATTCATGAGCCATATTGCAATATTTAGTTTTTAAAGGCATTTTGCATAATATTTGAAATGTTAAATTAATCTTTTTAATTCTGCTCAGTAATCTCTAATTACTGAGAATGTTGTGATTTGGAAAGGGGAATAGTTTCCTATATCATCTTGTGCAGAGTCCGAATGTGAAAGCAATCTACATGGTGTACAAAATCTTCGTCTGCCATGGTATTGATTTTAACATTTTGTTCATTGACATTTCTTTTAAATTCCTGGCCATATCTGTTGTTTCCCATTCATTTAATATTTTGTTACAAATGTTAGGATTATTAGTCCTAAATATTCAAATTTAGGACTTGTGCCGAGTGCTAAGAAATTCTACTGATTACTTTTGTTTACTTTTATTTCATGTCCCTCAAAGTGGACAAAGTAGTCTGCTGTTCTTTGATGTAGTAAGTCAAAGACTGACAGGAAATTGTGTGAGATATTAAAATGTGTCACTGATCAAAGTAATATATTTTAATAAGCATTTTGCGGCAATATTAGTGGATAAGCAGAAATTTAAGAAGTATTTGAAGTCTGTGTTTAGTTCTACTTAAAGGTATAGGTGTCAGTGATAAGCCAGAGTGCAAGAATGCACAACAATGGATTAATACTGAGATCGTGGGTACAAATGTTGAAGACTTTTTAAAAGAGTGACTAGAGATAGTTTATCTTGAGGAACTCCAGAAACGATGAAGCAGTGGTAAAGGATTGTAGATTTCTTTGACCTGTTAGGCAAAAGTAGAATGAGGTATGAGTGTGTCAGTAATTGAATAAATGAAGTGCTATCGAAAAATGACTTGGCCAGCTACCAATGCTTGTAGCAGATGGATAAGGGTGAAGACTGCCAGTGTGCCATAGTCACAGGTAATAAAACCAGGACCCTTAATAGGTGAGGAATGTGTCATTGAGGGATCTGAATGTGTTGAGAGCTTTTAGTGACTGTGATTTGAGGTAAACAGGCGCTTGGTGAAAGAAGTGTCTGCAGAGGGAAATTTTGAACCTTTACAGATTGTGCTGTGGCAGTGGGAAGAGCAGCAGTAGCAGGTTCATCTGGTCATGATGGGATATACAAGAAGGGAACTAAATGAGAGCATTGGACACTGGAAAATTATATGGAGAGCAGTCAAAGATGTCAGGCAGATAGAAAATCCTTGCTTTAAGGCAATGATGAGCCATGATTAGAGAGGGTTAAGTAGCAACACAGAAAAGATGACCTCTAATTTTAGATGGACTACATTTGTATAATTTGTGGGAGCCAATAAGTTTTGTTGGCTAGTTTGCCCGTCTTGGATCAAATCTTCATCTCTAATTTAATAAAAGAACCTTGGTTCTCTAGTTTAACCTCATTAATCAAACCTCCATTCTTTCCATTTTTTTCTGTACGCTGACCTTTTTTATATTTTCAATTAATATACCCAGAACATCTTTTCCTTAGTGATATCTGCAGCAATTTTAATCAATGCACTCAGAATCCTTTAAATTTCTCAACTTATTGTAAAATTTATCTCAGTTATTATTTCTTCCTTGGGTAAGAATTGATATGAAAGAATTGCAGAAAGTGAAAATATTCAGAAGTACCTAGAGATATATTTTGCAGAACCAAGGCTAACATATTAGTTAATGCTGCAAATTAAACCAATGGGTGATGACTTTATAACCAGTCCAGCTGAGTGATGAGTTTATTTGCCACCCCTGGTTTGAAGATCTTGTACAGATGAGTGTGAGATATCTCTCACACCTCATGAGAGTTTGCTGCATCACCTGATGAGTTTGCTACATCAGGTGCACAGCTGTATTTATTTGATTGCGGCTGAGCAAATTTGATAAATTGGTACTTTAAATGTGTAAAATTGCCAATGACTAGGTAAACACTATCTATGTTGAATTGAATTGACTTTATTACTTACATCCTTCTTGTACATAAGGAATAAAAAATCTTTGCGTTGTCTCTATCTAAATGTGCAATTTATAGTCATGTATAACAAATAGTACATACAACAGGACAGTCAATAAACCATAGAAATACAGTTGTGTCAGCATGAATTAAGCAGTCTGATGGTGGAAGAAGCTGTCCCGGAGCCTGTTGGTCCTGGCTTTTATGCTGCAGTACCGTTTCCTGGACAGTAGCAGCTGGAACAGTCTGTGGTTGGGGTGACTTGGGTCCCCAGTGATCCTTCGGGCCCTTTTTACGCACCTGTTTTTGTAAATCTCCTGAATATTGGGAGACCACACAACTACAGATGTGCTGGGCTGTCCACACCACTCTCTGCAGAGCCCTGCGATTAAGGGAGATACAGTTCCCATACCAGGCAATGATGCAGCCAGTCAGGATGCTCTCAGTTGTGCCCCTGTAGAAAGTTCTTAGCATCTGGAGGCCCATACTAAACATCTTCAAATGTCTGAGGCCTTCTTCACCATACAGCTGATATGTACAGATCACGTGAGATCTTCTGTATTATTGTGCTATTTTTAAGTTGATGGGGATTGAATAAAAGTGTTTGTGATTATATTGATGTACACTGGTTATATGGATTCAGTATTTATAAGAAGTGAGATGTAATAAAACCTGCAGTATTAACAACAAGCAGTATTGAGATTCTAAATGCATGTTGACCAGTTTTCAATTAAAATTAGTGTTTTGTTTTTTTTTGCTTCTTAGAGTCTGTGAGTTGTTGCAAGGAGGCGCTGTTATGAATAAATCCTACCAGCCATATGAAGCTCATTTACCCTATCTCCTGCAACTCTTCATTGACCATAATCTGTATGGAATGAATTTTATTCAACTTGCTGCAGTCAAATTCAGAAGAACTAGAAGGAAAAGTAAGTTGTAATAGCATTTCCAAAAGTGCTTGAGAATAAGTATGGGAGATTTTAAAACACAATAAATGAGATTGATTAATTTGGGTAGTTCTGAATAACCTACTTCCTATTGTAAGGGAAAGTATAGTCCTGGGGTCCTTGTTTATTAAAATTATTGAAAACCTCTGATGCATCCTTTTACAGATTTTGAGTGCGCAAGTGTATGAGATGCAACATATTCTGTTGAAAACTACGAAGTCGTTTCTGTAGTGATGTGGTTCAGTTAGATTTGAGATTTAAAAACAAATTGCTGGAAATATTCGCCAGGTAATTTGGGAGCAAGACAAAGTTAACATTTTAGGTTGATAACTATTTATAAGAAACTGATAAAACTGCAACTTAAATCATCTAATTAGGGATGGGGCAGGTGATGAGAGCAAAGGTAAGAAATTAAGGTGTCTGGTATAAGTAGTGGTGATGGCATTTAAGAGAGGGCAGTAAAGACATTGCAGGCAGTTATTTGACAACAATGAATAAACTCCAGTCAATCAGATGGTTATTATTCCCTCAAGTTTCACAAGCAGGGATGCCCTGGTAGACCCAATCTTTACACATTGAGTATTGAATTTTCCACTTCCCTGTAACCTGCACCAACTCAACTTTCTCCTTGTGATTCCACCAAGTCCTCTAGCACACCAACTTCTTCCCTCCCCCTCCCCCTCCCCCTCCCCCTCCCCCTCATATATATATATCTATCTATCTATATATATATATATATATATATCTATCTATCTATCTATATATATCTATATATATATCTATATCTATATATATCTATATATATATCTATATATATATAGACACACTCACATACACACACACACACACACACACACACACACACACACACACACACACACACATTTCCCAGTTTCTCCCACCTGGTTCTACCTTTTACCCATACTACCAACTCAGTCCCATATCCTTTCCCTTCCTCTTGCTGATTTTTGTCCAGCATTTCTGCCTTATCTGGTGACTTTAATTTTCCCAATATTGACTGGGACTTATTTAGCGCTGGAAACTTAGATGTAGCAGAAGTTGTTAGGTGCATCCAGGAAGGGTTTTGACCCATTGAGCAACTAATCTAATCAGGAAACGTGCCATACTCGACTTTGTTGGGAAATGAGCCTGGTCAGGTGATCAGAATTTAAATGAGGAAACATTTATGGGGACAGATAGTTGTGGATAACAGCAAGACTAGACCTTGGAACAAAGTGCGAAGTTGGGGAAAGACCAATTACAGGAGTAGTCGAGAGTGGGCCCCTTGGTAAGTCCACATCTGACGTGGGAGTCGTTCAAAGGCCAGCTGGTCATAATTCAGGACAAACGTGTGCCTTATGGAAGGAAGATGATAAATTTCGGGAATCTTGGATGGTGAAAGATTTTGCAAGTTTAATCAAAAAGGAAAAGTAAGTGGGCATAAGGATCAGTAGGCTGAATTTGGAGGCTAAAGTAAACAGGAGAGAACTTTAAAAAGGCAGGATTCTTGTCCTTGGTGAGTAGGATTAAAGAGAATCCTGAGTCATTTTGTAGATGTGTTTTAAAAACACGAGAGTAACTAGGGAGAGGGTAGGACCACTCCGAGATAAAGAAGACAATTTATGCATAGAGCCAGAGAAAGTGATTGGGGACTACAAATGTTTTGCATCAGTGTTCACCAAGGAGGTCATGGAGGATGACGATCAAGATGGAGTTTTCTGATATTCTTGATATTGTATTGGGGCTCTTGAAGAGCATTAAGGTGGATAAGTGCTGGGGGTCTGATCTATCCCAAATTTTTGAGAGAGTCATAAAGGTAAGAGAGGAGATTGCTAGGTCCTTGGTTGAGATTGGTTTTATACTCTCTAGCCCCAGGCAACGTCCCAGAGAGCTAGAAAATTACCTGGGTTGTTGTTCTGTTTAACGGCGGTAGAGACAAGCCAGGAAATTGTAGGCTGGTGAGCTTTGCATCAGTGATTGGGAAATTATTGGTGAAGATTTTTGGTGATAGCATTTATTTGCATCTAGAAGAGTATAGACTCATTAGAGATCATCAGCATGGCTTTCTGCAGAGGAGATTGTGTCTTACAAACTTGAGAGTTTTGAGGAGGTGACAAAAATAATTGACAAGGGTAGGGCAGTGGATGTTATATACATGGACTTTATGCTTTTAACAAGATCTATTATGACAGGCCAATTCAAAAGATTGAGACACATGGAATCCGTGGAGGTTTGGTAGATAAGATTGAGGCAGATAAGGCATTTACAGGAAGGGAATGGAGGAGTTATTTCGGATAACATCATGTTCGGCACAGACACAGCAGGTGAATGACCTCTTCCGATGCTGTAGTGTTCTATGTTCCATTCATCACTTTCCTTTGTTAGCAGATTCCATAATCTGTAGCCATTTGATATCACCACATATCACCTCCTGACCTCTTATCTCCACCCCTCCCTTCCATATCTGGCACCATTTGTCCACTAACTGCTCCTCACCCTTATCTACTTATTGCTTGCCAGCTCCTGCCTCACCCCCTCCCTTCTCTGTAGTTGCTGTCTCCCCTTTGCAATCTTATCAATCCTGATGCAGGGTCTCAATCCCAAAAGATCCCTTTGCCTCCAACCTGATTCACTGAGTTGCTTCAGCAGCTAGTTCTTTTGCTCCAAATTCCAATATCTATATTCGGATGAGAAAATCTGCAGATGCTGGAAATCCAAGGCAACACACACAAAAATGCTGGAGGAACTCAACAGGTCAGGCAACATCTATGGAAAAGAGTAAACGGTTGAAGTTTCAGGCCGAGACCCTTCATCAAGACTGGGGGGGAGGAAGATGAGAAGATGGGGGTAGGGGAGGAAGTAATACAGGGTGATAGGTGAAACCAGGGGAAGAGTGAAGAGAAGAGCTGGAAAGTTGATTGGTGAAAGAGATAAGGGGCTGGAAAAGGGGGAATCTGATAGGATAGAAGACCATGGAAGAAAGGGAAGGGGGAGGAGCACCAGAGGGTGCTGATGACTGGTACAGAGTTGAGGTGAGAGAGCAAAATGGAAGTGGTGAAGGGGGCGGGGGAATTACCAAAAGTTTGAGAAATCGATGTTCATACTATCAGGTTGGAGGCCACCCAGATGAAATATAAGACGTTGCTCCTCCAACCTGAGTGTGGCCTCATCGTGGCAGTAGAGGAGGCCATGAACAGACATGTCTGCATTGTCTTGGGTCTCAATTTTTTGAGCCTGTTCTTGACCCACAGGACTTGTTCTTATTTTGTGTATTGATGGATGTTTATTCAATTCCATGGTGAAGTTGTTTCTACATTCGTCACTTCAATAGTGGTAGATTTGTCATGTATACTGTAGATGCCTTAGAACATAGAGCAGTATAGCACAAGAACAGGCTGTCCACCTCACAAAGTTGCACTGAACTAATTAAACTAGTAATTAAACGAAAAATGGAACTAATCCCCTCTTTGAAATCATGGAGTGCACATGATAAACCTGGTTTCTGTTTTGAGGGCAATCTCCATAAATAGGCGTTTAATCTCTGCACTTTTTTCCTAAATCAGCTTGCCCTCATTATTCAACATGATGCCTATCCAAACCACCACACTGAAACTTTGGCACTGCAGTTTTTTCTCATGAGCAGGTTCCTAGAGGAAAAAGCCACTATTATTTTGCTGTTAAAATTATGTTACTAATGTGCTAGCAGAAAATATCAAGAGTACCTGTCGAAAAACATATCAGTGTTACCTATAGAGAAATTCCCTTTATTCCGCCCACTGTCTTCACCATCTTCTCTGTTAACCAGACCAACCTGCTTCCCCCTCTCCCAGTTCTGATGCAAGATCTCAGATCTGAAACATCAACTGTTCCTCTTCCTATAAATAGTGCCTCACCCGGTGAGTGTATTCAGAATTTTCTCATTTTACTTCGGAACATCAGTAGAATGGGCTGCAGAGTAGGAATACACTCCTTTTTGATTACCTGTGAGTAGTTTTAGATAAATATACATTTTAATGTGATTATATTTCTTACCACAGATGACCAACTTGGCGAAGGCTGTTCTGAAAATCCCAGTTTGGAATTGTGTGATGCAGGTAGCAGAGAAAATGGAAATACATCAAAAAGTCCCTTATCCACCAAATCTAAAGGAACTCCACAAATGGAGAAATCCATTAGTTTCTCTTCTGTGCGGTGGGAGGAAGAGGACATACCAAGGTTAGTTGTAAATAAATATATTCATTCCACTTTCCTTTAAAACCAAAATATTGAGCAAAAGCAATTGAATTCTCTTCAAAAAAAAATTACAGATACTAAATGAAAGATTCAAACTATATCTATTATCAAAGCGTTTATGCAGTATACAACCCTGAGATTCGTCTTCCCACAGACAGCCACAAAACAAAGAAAGAAAATGATGGAACCTGTTCAAAGAAAAACACCAAACTGCAAAAAAAAAACCATATTGCGCAAATGGCACAAAAAAAGAGTGAAAGACATAGAATATAAAACACGTCATCAAACCACTCTGGGCAGATTCAGTTCAGCTCAGATCAGTTTGATCAAGCTCTGTGTTGTTCATTGACTTCAGACTGCAGAGTCGGATAAAAATTGCGCAAAATAGCAACAAAAAAAAGGAGTGACTGGAAATAACGTCATCATGTGAACTACGATGTCCCATCCACAAACTGTGTCAATTAATCCTTCCCCAAGACCCAGGACTCCTGCAGTATTGAGCAAGAGGGAGAGAGAGACTTCAGAATGCAGGGACCTTCCTCCAGGAGCAGCGGACGAGAGGGAGAGACTATCATATGCATACACCTTCCTCCGGCAGCAGTGGACAAGAAGTGGAGGGAGAGACCTATCACACGTGTACACCTTCCTCCAGGAACAGTGGACGAGAGGGGGAAGGAGAGACTATCACACACATTCACCTTCCTCCAGGAGCAGCAGACGAGAGGGGGAGGGAGAGACTATCACACGCATACACCTTCCTCCAGGAGCAGCGGACGAGATGGGGAAGGAGAGACTATCACACGCATACACCCTCCTCCAGGAGCAGCAGACGAGAGGGGGAGGGAGAGACTATCACACGCATACACCTTCCTCCAGGAGCAGCAGACAAGAGGGGGAGGGAGAGACCGATCACACGTGTACACCTTCCTCTGACAGCAGCGTGCGAGAGGCTGGTAGCCGGCACTGAATACCCACTTGTCTTCTGCTCCCGCCTCAATGATTTTAATCTTCCTTGCTGCTTTAATCGGCGGGAAATGGAGTCGATCATTGGCTCGCGCCATGTCTGCAGGCTTCTTGGCCTCCAGGCTGCGTAATTCACTTGAAACCTCACGGAACCCCTTTGGAGACAGCAAAGCACCGGATCACTCAATCGGCCTGAACACACGCCACCAAAATGTAGATCAGACTCCGATAGCAGAACCAGATTTGAATGAAGAAGTAGTAGTTTTGTGAATCGTATGAAACATGTCAACTTGGTCGCATTGTTCACTGGCACCATCTTCCCTTGAATGTTCTAGTTTTTATCTACACTGATACCCTGCCGTGCTCTTAGGATCAGCCAATCTGAGCAGTCATATGTATGTGCAGCTCTACTTTTTTTAAAAAAAAAGCAACACCAAGTATCCACAGTGCTGTTAGAAGCCTGACACAGTGCCCTGACCCCTGCTGGTGTTGGTGCAGCAAAGAAACATCTGTGCCTCAGTGTAGATGGTTTGGCTCTGAGAGCTGGGCTAAGTAGGACAACTGTTTGGCACTGAGATGTTGGTGTCAGGGCTACAACCTAGCTGGCAAGGTGAGTGTGGGACTGGATTCGGTTGCCCCATGTGTAGACAGGTTGCCCAGACCCTGTGGTCCTTGTTTATCCCCTCCTGTTTTGTATGTTGAAGCTTCTCTCTCTTGTCCTTGCTCTTGTGCCCACACCACCCACAACCCCTCCCACTCTAGTGTGCGTACTCCCTGGTGTCATTCACCATGCCAGCCAGGATGTAGCTCTGAGCCAAGCCTGGCAGACCTTCCTGTCCACGGTCGATACATTGCTGAAAGAGTACCAGCCGCATTCAAGGGTTCATGCGGTTTTCTGGCACAGCAGAGCATAGTGATGGGGAGGACTGGGTTTGTGCTAGATTTCCAGCAGGGCAGTGCTGTTGGTAACACTTGGCTCTGATTCTATAAGCACTCCAGCTCTAGGCCATGCACTCTGAATATGTTAAATCAATTTTTTTTATCCACTGTCCTAAAATTATCTTCTGAGTAATTTAAGAGTCTTGTGGAAACGATCAATGCTTTTGTGGTGCAAAATGTAGGTATTCTGAATCACCGATGCCATCTCTGCATAATTCTCCACATTCACTGGAAGTATAAGGAAACCAACATCAGCATCCTCCCAAGCCAACATTCACAGCATTGAGGTTCTGGCTGTTCTTGGTTAGCTAGATTGGTCAAACCTCATTGTTTGCATGCTTTTCATTGAACTCTATAGACAGATGTTCTATTTCCAAGAACAGTTATGGATGATTATTTGATGGGGTGATGAAAATATTCTAGGATGTGCTCATGGCATCACTGAGATTCACCATCCTCATTGATTTCTGGGAAGCTGTGATCCATAACTGCTCAAACTGGTAGAGGGACAATTAGGGGGGTATTGAGAACCTTGAAACTATGCATCAGGAGCACTCGGAGGCCCAGTGTAAATAGGGGAGAAAAAGCACAACCCATGCCTGTCCTATCAGAGCATCTGCTTCATCAGTGGATGAACCTGTGGTTCCCACATGGATTTTGTGGGTTCTGAGTGAGTAATGAGTCCAGAATCCAAGCAAGTAATCTTTGATCCTAAGGGATAGCTGAGAGGAAGTTTCTGAATTCTGTTGCAGAATTACACATCTGACCTCCATACCTCTGACATTCGCAGCAAAACTCTCACAGCAAGGAAGATGGTAAAGTAAGAACACACACAAAAAAAGTGATTCTTATTACCCCTTGAACCTTTTCCACAATTAAATAAAATTGTCAGATCATCTGTAGGGCAGGGAAGTTTACAACGAAAGGACATACTGTATGTTTACAGTGAGAAGGGAAAGGTTCTTTCCACTCAGTATGGTGGGTGTATGAAATGAGCTACCAGAGGAGCTGATAGGAACATTTGGACAAATACATGGATAGGGAAAATGTAGGGATAGAAACATAGAAAATAGGTGCAGGAGTAGGCCATTCGGCCCTTCGAGCCTGCACCGCCATTTATTATGATCATGGCTGATCATCCAACTCAGAACCCCGCCCCAGCCTTCCCTCCATACCCCCTGACCCCTGTAGCCACAAGGGCCATAGCTAACTCCCTCTTAAATATAGCCAATGAACTAGCCTCAACAGTTTCCTGTGGCAGAGAATTCCACAGATTCACCACTCTCTGTGTGAAGAAGTTTTTCCTAATCTCGGTCCTAAAAGGCTTCCCCTCTATCCTCAAACTGTGACCCCTCGTTCTGGACTTCCCCAACATCGGGAACAATCTTCCTGCATCTAGCCTGTCCAATCCCTTTAGGATCTTATACGTTTCAATCAGATCCCCCCTCAATCTTCTAATTTATTGGTCAAACGGTGGCAAATGGGATTAACATAAATGGGCATCTTGGTCGACATGGGCTGAAAGGCCTACTTCTCTGTGAACTCAAATTCACTTCCCAACCCTTGACTTTCATTATCAAAATGTCTACCAATCTCAGCCTCAAGACTACTGATATGTTATAAAGGTAATAATCATGAAACTGTGTCTTTTCATCTCAGTTCTACTCCTTATCTTAATACTATATCTCCTGTCCAAATGCTCGGAACAAGAGCAGCAATGATAGATGGAGGGTTATGAACTTTCTGTCTTAACGTATCTGTCAAAAAGAAAAATACCTCTTGAAAGGTAAAAGCTGCTTCAATTAAAGTTAATTTTGATTATTTCATCAAGTAGATTGGCTGATGCTCAAGCAAAAAATGAATCATCAGTCTAATTCAGGTGCAGTGGGAAACAACATTGATGTCACAAACTATTCTTTGGAACTCCAAACAACAAGTGTGGCTTAAATTACAAAGAGAGAATTGGAGAATTGAGGGAATGCCTATGGTTGGGAATGGACCAGTATTGTACGGGTTAACAATAATGCAGCATTAGAGATGGGGAAAAAAGAGACTGAACATGTACAAGCCACATCCAAGAAGAAAGAAGGGCAAAAGTGGTTGCTTAGAATTTACAAACTTTAAGTGCTGGAACTTCAGCGCTGTCATGTATTGCTTCAGATTCCAGCATCTGTAGTCTCTTGTGTCTCCTGGTTACCTGAAATTGTTAGGTTCAGTATTAAGTTCCCAAAGGTAGCATACTACCTAGACAGCAAATGAACTTTTGTTCCTTGAGCTGGAGTTGGACATCATTGGAGTAATGCAGGGGGCCAAAGAGGTTGGATTGGGTTGAAGAGTTAATGACAATTTAATTGGAAGCTCAAGGTAGTCGTGAACTTGAACAGAGGTACTCTTCGAATCGTCAGCCAGTCTGCTTTTGTTTTCAATGTAGAGGAGGCCATGTTGCAAATACTGATACAATAAAGTATTGCTATTTTGTTGCCGACTTTCAGATGTAAGTACATGGAGGTAGTACAAAAGGAAAAATGGCAACAATGCAAAAATATAGCATCACAGTTACAGAGTGCAGTGCAAATAGGCAGATAGGGTATAAAGGCCATGATGAGGTAGACTGTGAGATCAAAAGTTCATCTTTAAAGTTTGAGTTATAACATTGGGATAGAAGCTGTCCTTGAGTCTGGTGGTATGAGTTTTCAAGCTTTTGTATCTTCTGTCCAAATGATCAGGGTGGTAGGATATGAATTATATTAGCTGCTTTCTGGAGGCGGCGAAGTGTAGACAGAGTCAATGGAGGGGAGCGGGTTTTCAATTTAGACTGGGGTGTATTCACAACTCTGCAATTTCTTGCAGTCTTGGCAGACAGTTGCCATACTGAGCTGTGATGCATCAGAGAGGTGCAAATGTGTTTCTGGCTCACATGGAAAAACTGTTTTACTTGCTACATGGACGAATGGAAAGAAAGTTAAAGAGCAAAGCTGTTGTCTTCCTCTGTTGTATAAGTGCATGTCATGAGAAGAGTGATTGGTGAGAAAAAGGAGCTGACCAGGGAGTTGTAGAGAGAACAATCTCTTTGAAGTGCTGGAAGAGGAGGATGTGTCTGGTGATGGAGTTCCAGAGTTCACAGAACTAATGGATGATTATGGAGGTGGTGTTCAGTCTGCAAGGGCATATCTGTGTTTTCAGTTGACTCTCAATTCTTGGCCCTACCAGCTTCCAGCATTGCTCAAATGACATCTAATGTAAGCTCAAGGAAAAACACCTCATCTTCTTCCTTTTGAGTATATTGAAACCCTCAGCATATGATATTGAATTTAATAATTTCAAGTCAACTCTTCTTTAGCTCTCTACCACAAATGCAGTACTTTTCATTTCAATTTGTTTCCCTGTATCTAACTGCCAGTTTTTGTTAATTTTATCTTGACAACATTGGGCTGATGTCAGCTGTTTCTCTCCCTATTAATGCTGCTACAGTACATTGGCAGAGTGTTTCTAGACTCCTATGTTTTTGTTTCACATGTCCAAATTCAGCAATATAGGTGTCTGGTTAATATTTAATGTAGTGAAATTAATGGACGTGTTGAAAAATCAACACTGAAACACTGATCAGAGGCTTAAAAAAAAAAGTCCATTTTGATTGCTGAACCTCGAACCAGACCTACACGTCCTTTAGGAAAAACAACTTGAAATTGTTATGTTGTATACCACTGGACATCACCATGAAAAAGTAAAGGAATATGTGTCAATATTCTGCCCAACTAGTGAGAGCAATTATTTCTTCTTTTTAGCATACTAAATAAAGTAAATGTACTAAAATGTTTAGTTTTCTGTGCAATTTGATCTGCTGTAATGTTGATTTAGGAATTTGAAATCTGCCATTTATTTTTATCCTGTTTATTTTGATACTGTGCTGCTTTGATATTGAACAGCTAATGCATTTGATATTTTGTGATCTATTTGAAGATAATTTTGTAAAGCATGATCATAAACTCTATCCAACTCTTGCTTATCTGCAGTTCTTTAGTACTAGTGGATATTGATCGACAGAGCACCTGTGAGCTTGAAGTGGATGCAGTTGCAGCTGACGTACTAAATCGCATTGAAATTGAAGGTAGTTTTGTTTGCCTACAGCTGTTTTCTTCATCTCTACAATGTTCTCATGCAAAAATGTGTTTTATCTTTTGAAAAACTGAATTTCATTGTTAACCTATTTGTTGTGGTGTGTCCATGTTAAATGATATGTAGAAATGTCTTCCTGAACTTAGTCATTGATGAGCATCACAAGTACTTGGTTAAGTTTTGAATTCAGTATGTTTTTAAATTTGGGGTGGTGTGCATGTTTTGATTAGGTAGCATTGTTTAGTTGATGGCTTTTGGAAGGAAATGCTGACACTCCTTTTTCTGTTTCTTTAGCTCGGGTTGGTAGAAACCCTGGTTTGCAGGCCATATGGGACGATGAAAAACAACGACGTCGCGAAAACAACATGCCCTCACAAATTGAATCAATTAGTTCACCTGGTAACTACAGCAAAGCCTTCTGTATTTTGTACAAGTATAAGAAAATCCCAGACCTGTCTTGGGTTGAATCTTTAAATGGACCAAGTTCAAAACCATAGTTTAATAAATGTGCATTAGTGTTCAGTTGTTATGTCCCCCTCTACTGACTTCTATCTGTTGTGCTTAAGAACAAATTTAGTTATTTATAAGTTAGGTTAAGATTTCATGATGCACAATGGTTAGTAAACTTTTTTTTAATGCAATGAAACGTTGCAAGGTGCTTTGTTTGGCAAGCAAAATTTTGATGATGAGCCATGAGAAATGAGGCTGGATATTTTAAGGTTTGGGCAAGGAGGTATTTAAAAAGGAGGAATTGGGATGAGCAACAGAAAATTCTCATTGGGTAACATAGGATGGTGAGATGCATCCTGGCATGTGCTAGGACACATCAGTGATATAACCAGGGGTCATTGGGTGTTTCGGGTCTTACAACATCAGACACTCTTTTGCAGGTGACCCAGCCAGGGTTGATCAGGCCCTGGCTTGTGAGCCAGCACATTGATCACACCTCTTGATCCGTAACCAACTGGAGGCTCGCTCAGCAACCTCTGTGATAGGCCTGATGGCTCTTTTCTTTTCAGCCCCTGTAATGCCAAGCAAGAGAGTAGGTTCTGCACAGAGCAACCAGCAAAATTTCCACACCCCACCTCTGTAGGCTCACACAATGTCCTCCATCCCTGTCTCTTGCACTGCTCTACCAGTTCCTGGTATTTGGTTTTCTTAAAATCAAAATAATCTGTAAAGCAAGCACCCTTAATTAAATTTAGGTGCTGCATAAATGTATTTTGAAAGGTGGAGAATTCTTTGCAAAGCAAACCATATTGCCCAGCCTATATAATTATAACGGATTTGGCTGGTCTGGTTGATGGTGACACCTCCCAACCCCCAGCAGCGCCAACCTCAGGAGTACATGGATGAGGTCCGTATAGATTTCCAGCACAGCCCAAATAGATAGTTTTGTTATTTAGTATAGTGGGATGGGTACTAACCTGTTCGTTTGGACTGAAGCATAGAGTACTGCAGTACAGGAGCAGGTCCTTTTATCTCACAATGTGTCAACCATGATGCTGATCTAAATCACACTTCTGCGTGCACAGGATCTAAATCCCTACCTAGCAAGCATGTTCCAGGTAAGTACTACTCTCTTTGTAAAGAAAAAGTAATAAAATAGCCCCATACGTCTTGTCCTCTCATCTTAAAGCTATGCCTTTTAATGCTTGATATTTCCATCCTGGGGTGAAAGACTCTTGACGATCAGATTGATCTAGGCCCCTCGTAATTTTGTGTGCTTCTGTCAGGTTATCCCTTGGGCTTTTATTCAGAGGGAAAACATTCCAGTTTATCCATCCTCTGTTATAACTAATGCTCTCCAATTCAGGCAAGATCCTGGTGAAACTCAACTGTACCTTCTCCAAAGTCTCTATATACTACTTGTAATGAGATGCTCAGAACTGTACACAATACTTCAAATGTGGCTGAAGAGAAGTTTATACAACTGCAGTATGACTTGTCAACTTCACTACTCAATACCCTAACTCTTGAAAGCGAATATGCTACATGCTGCCATTACGAGCCTGTCCACTTTTTCCACCTTCAGGGAGTGATGGATCTCAGAGTCTGTCACTTTTTGTATGCTTTCATCTTGCATTTCACCTCCCGAAGTGCAGCATTGCACATTTTTCCAGATTAGGCTCAACCTGCTTTTTCACCACTGTTATTTCAAACTCATTTATATCTTGCTCTATGCTTCTTCTTTATCCAAGATTATGTCAATTTTTGTGTGGTCTACAAATTCAGCCCATCTGAATTTTCATCCAGATAAAGTCCCTGCACTGATCCCTGCAAAACTCCACTGGTCAAAGATGAACAGTCAGAATAATACTCCTACATCCCTACCCTCTATTCAGAAGTTTGAAGCTTAAATTAAATTTATTATCAAAGTATGTATATGTTAACATACAACTCCCTAAGATTCATTTTCTTGCAGGCATTCACAGTGGAACGAAGAAATACAATAGAATCAATGGATAAAAATAAACTACACACAAACAATTCTGGTCGAATGGTGCCACAACAACCTGTCACTCAACATCACCAAAACCAAAGAGCTGATTATTGATAACACACACAAAATGCTGCTGGAACGCAGCAGGCCAGGCAGTATGCTGGTTGGCCTACTGCCTAGCTTGCTGCATTCCAAGATGCTGCCTAGCCTGCTGCGTTCCACCAGCATTTTGTGTGTTTCTTGAATTTCCAGCATCTGCAGATTTTCTCGTGTTTGATCTGATTATTGACTACAGCATAATCAATAATCAGCTCTTTTTGGATTTGTTACACATCAGATCCCTTCTAGATCTTACTCCTGTCACCTAAATGCCCACTTGCTTTAGACTCCCCTACCCCAGTGAAAAGGCTATGACCATCTATTCTATATGCGGCCCTCATAATTTTATAAACCTCTATATAGTCACCCCTCGATTTCCTTGGCTTTAGGGGGAGTGGTCCCAACCTATTCTGTCTCTCAAACTGTCCAGTACAGTCATTATTCATATGAATCTCTTCTGCGCCCCCTCTAGCATAATTGTATCCTTCCTGTAGTGTGGCAGCCAGAGCACAGTTTAGGATAATAAGTAAAAAGTTTGAGAGGTCAATTTTTTTTAAACCCAGAGGGTAATTGCAATCTGCAATGAGTGGTGCTGGGTCCTTGGATATCATTTAAGAATTATACAGAGATTTAAGAATCACCAAGGAACAAAAGGCTGCAGACCAAGTGCTGATAAATGGGATTATTGGGGATGAATTTGATTAGTGTGACTATGTGGGCTGACTGGCCTATTTCTGTGCTCTGTTATTCTTTAACAGAATTTTGGGGAGATTCAATGCAGAAGGTTATGTTTCTGGTAGATTAGGGACAACGCCTGGAATACTGTATACAGTATATATTAGAGTTGGATGTTAACGCAGTTCAGAGAAGATTTACTACATTAATGCCTGGAATGACAGTTTATTTTATGAGAGAAGGGTTGGCAGGCCACATTTGTATCTGCTAGAATTTAGAGAGTGAAGGAGATTTTGTTGAAAATGTCTTGTAGGAATATCTAAAACTAGGAGTCATATTAAGAATGGGAATTGACATTTAAGATGCAGATATGGTGAATATTTCTCCCAGAGATCTGAGAGTCTTTGGAGCCCTTATTGTCAAAGTGTGTTGGAAAAACAAAGTGTCTTTGAATATTTTTATCTGTGTAAGCAGCCTATTAAATGTCTTAATGTGTATCTCCTAGGAAATTTGGCTCTTTAGTCTGCTGAGTCAATACCAGCTCTTAAAGATGCAATCTCCAGCTTCAAGATTTCTTGCAAAACATTTCTCTAAATCTGAGGCAGTTTTTATATTCTGAGTTGTTTACTCATTACTAACTCATGTAAGTTAATTTTTTAGAAATGATCTGCAAGACCAATTACTCCAAACAAATCATTTGTTCTGAATGGGAATGATTTTTATTTCTTGTATCACTTTAGCCGGTCATTTAATTGTCTTTTGAACAATAAAATTCAAAATGTCCTCAGAATTCTTATGGAAGTCTCTGTGTGTGAAGCACACAGTGCTCCTTGTTGGGGATTGTTATAGACAAAATGTTAAAATTCCAATATCTCTACCGTAAAGAAGGATTGAGCCATAAGTTCCCAACCTGGGATCCACAGACCCCTTGTTTCATGGCATTTGTCCAAGGCATAAAAATGGTTGGGAACCCCTGGATTAAGCATATGGCAATAGAAGGATTGCACCTGTCATCAGAAAAATTCTTACATTAATTCTTTTCATTAATGACCTGCATTACTCCTATACTAAATAATTCCACGTGGTATACATTGTTTCAGCAAAGAAATGGGGGGCAAAGGGATAATTAAAAGGCTGCTTGTTACCCATCAGAATAACCAGAATTTTAGTTAATGATACCCATGGCATAACTTGTTCTCTAAAAACACATGTATTTAGTAGCATTATGAAGTCCTCAATAACCTAAGTTACGGTATTTTGCAAAAGTCTTAGGCACATGTATATAGCTAGCGTGCCTAAGTCATTCTCACAGTACTGCGGAGATAGAGTTTGTAAATCTAGCGGGAGCAAAGGGCATTGGGAATGGTGAGGGTGAAGTGCAGCAGGAAGGGTGTTGGACAGGTGGCAAAAAAGGAATGCTGGAGCAGGGTAGCAGACTCACCCAGCCCTGAGACACCAGGCAAGGTCATTTGATTCCCAACAAATGGTTTATTGATTATGACAGAATGTCTCTCCACATCTTGCTGCTCCCACTCCTCTCCCTCCCCCCTTTTCCCAACAATGATTGCCCTCTCCCTGCCCTTTTCCCATTCTCAGTCCACAATAGAGACCCATTACAGAATCTTTTATCATCATTCACATGTGATGTAATTTGCTTTTCTTTGTGGCAGCAGTACACTGTAATATATAAAATTACTACAGTACTATGCAAGAATCTTGGGCACCGTAGCTATATGTGTATATATACGCACAGTACTGTACGTTGCATTGAATTATTTATCTGCATTTAATATTCTGATGGTGTTGATTTTTATTTGTAGATCGTGGATCTGTTCAAGTAACAGAGAGTGAAAGGCTCTTTCAACACAGAATAAAGGAGATTCTGCAACAGAATAACTATTCTGTGTAAGGAACTTCTTTGTCTTCATTTATATTATTTTCATCATTTTGATCAAGTTTTGAAACCCTATCTTTGCTGTTTAAAACAAGATTTTTGTCCCAGTCTGTGGAAAGTGAATTTGAAGAACTTCCTTCAAATTTGACCTTGCACGTGGATGCATCATCACCTGAAGCCATTTCCTGTACACCTGCCAATCTGGTTGAGATACATAATGATAAGCAAGGTACGTAGCAGCGTTTGGTAAGACTGCATCTGGGTTTTTTATGATACGGTCTGTAACCTTTATTTTTAACTCCCCATTTTCTGTCAACCTCTCTAGCCAAGAAGCAAAATCTATAAGTTAGCCAACATACGTTAAATTTAATTCATAAGGGTCTTCCAAATAGTGATCATTCAGTGATGGGCAAAGCTCCCTTTAGTCTAGTGGAATAATTTATCCTGAAATCAAGTTAACACCTTTCAACATTATTTCCTCTGAAACTTTTTAATAATTTCAGGCCATCCTGTTTCTGGTGTGTTGTTAAACTTAGGAAGGCAGGACTTGTTTAAAAGAATATGTAAGCTAATTTGCTGACAATCGCCACTGAATGCTGAATATACTGTGAGGACGGCCAATTGTGTGCTGTTTTGGTTAGGGTGTCTCTTTGCTTTCTATTGCAATATCTGGGAAAGTTTATATTGTTTTACCAGATAAACTAATAAAATTTTATTGAATTTTACAGTATATTCTACTCCTCTATTTTCAAATCTTCAGCTCAACAATGACCTTAGAATTAAAGGAATTTAAAAGGAATTAAAATCTTTTCACAAAGTAAACTATTATCAGCTTATGCTTTTTGAAATAAAGTTGACTTTCATTCAAACCCAACCCCATTCCAACAATTAAAGGAGTGAACCGAGGAGATGCAGAGACTGAAGAAGCGATAGTTGATGAAGAAACTATTCTAAATATAATGGATAACAGTCAGACGTTCCATCCTTCATCACAACCAATTCTCAGTGAGTATGTAAAGTCAACATACATTTTGTAGTACTGAAGTATTTGTCTATCATGCAAATACATTTAATTCAGTACTCACCAGATGATGTAGATAAAAATTCTTCATAAGATTTCCTACATTTAATGTTTATATGAAAGACAGATTTTGCTGCAGGGGAGATTCACTAGATATAAATTGATTTATAGTTGTCACTTGTACTGAATACAGTGTAAAAACTTGTCTTTCAACTATTGTTATCAATTCATTGCAACAATGCATTGAGGTTATACAAGGTAAAGCAATAACAGAATACAGAATGTATAACATTTACAGAGAAAGTGGAGTACAGGTAGGTGATAGGTGCAAGGTCATAATGAGGTAGATTGTGAGGTCGTGTCCATCTTATTGTATTGGGCCATTCATTTGTCTTGTAACAGTGGGATAGAAGCTGTCCTTGAGCCTTGTGGTACGTGCTTTCAGGCTTTTGTATCTTCTGTGTGATGGGAGGAGATGGAGTGGAGAGAATGGCTGGGGTCTTTGATTATGTTGGCCTCTTTACCAGAGCAACAACAAGAGTAGATAAAGTCTGTGGAAGGAAGGCTGGTTTCGTGATGTACTGAGCTGTGTCCACAATTCCCTGCAGTTTCTTACAGTCTTGGGCTGAGCAGCTGACATACCAAGCTGTGATGCATCCAGATAGGATGCTTTCTGTGGTGCATCAACAAAAATTGGTGAATGTCAAACAGGTCATGCCAGATTTCTTCAGCCTCCTCAGGATGTAGAGGCACTGGTAAGCACCTTTGTGGATGGATATGAACAGCCTATTGGTGATTTTCACTTAGTTGTTAGTTCTAGGTTTTATTTCTCTTGGAGCAGAAGGGGCTGATGCAAGATACGAGGAAGTACAATATTCTGAGGGGCTAGGGTAGGTTGTAAGATGCACTTCCCCATGGAAGAAACTTCTAAGTCCAGAAGGCATAGATTTAAGAAGCTTAGAGAGGAATCTAAGAAAAAAGTTATTTCACCCAAACATGTTTGGAATCTGGAATGTACTGCCTGACAAGATGGTGGAGGCAGGTGCTCCCAGTACATTTAAGAAATAGCTAGATAAGCACTTGAATTGCTGAGGTAGAGCAAACACTGGCAGATAGCATAATATACTGGACAGATAGCCCTGTTTCTTTGCTGGATGACTCTAAAACAGGTGTCCATGTGCTGAAGCAGAGACAAAACAGCCTTGCACAAAGATTCTCTTTGCTAATGCATGTTTGACTTATTTATTTAAATTAAAGTTATGATTCTGTTTTTCACACTAAATTGAAAATAAGGGAACCCTTTTGTTTCCTCATTCCTCTTGTTCCCTAACCCCTGGCTCCTTGCCAACTCCAATAAAGTTCAAAGCCCTGACTGACTCTTTCCCCTCCCCAGTAAGCTGATGTCTGCTATAGGTTACTCAAGCTGGTAATTCAGGCTTAAATAAACCAGTTTCCCAACACCTCCCCAACTTATATCAAAACTTGATGAAACTAACGCTTCAGTAAATTCAAGTGCTGTTTACTTAATATCGATATGACTGCTTGGTGGAATAATTCTGTTGACAAGTATGTTAAATCCTTTCTAATCTTCCCTTATGCTTCACATTTGGTTACTTGCAGACTCGTGCTCACTTGCCCTAACCATTCTGTCTACTCTCAGTGTAACCCTTGCTTTCATTCCTTTACTCACAGTATAAATATCACTCTTGTTAGGAAATTGCTGCTGCACATTCAGAATTGTATTTTTGCATTTTCCAAAATGAAATATCTTCAATATTGATTCATCAAATACTATAGATGCCAGTAAGGACCAGGCCATGGTTCATCTGTTAGCTGGATTGGAGGAAGATGAGTATGGCATGGCAAGGACCCAATTTGTGCCTGGTAGATCTCAGCAACGATCTGCAGGAAACCACAGCTACCAGCAAAACAGTGATGATGAAGAAAATGAACCTGAAGTTCAGAAAGAAGAGTTGGAACTTAGTTTACTAATGTCTCAGCGATGGGATGGTGATCTTCTAGATCCTGTTAGGAAAATGAGGTATGGAATTTATTTATATGGAGTGCTAAATTATTAGATGCACATAGTACTTTCTGAGATTTATTTTCAAGTATTTAATATTCATGTTTTGCATATTCATCATTATGTGCCATGTTGTATGACACGGGTGATCATGGTCTTGACATGATTGTTCCTGCCAAATTTTTCTATAGAAGTGGTTTGCCATTGTCAATACTCTTCAAAAATTGTCTGACCAGTGGTCACATAACCAGGACTTGCAATGTGCACCAGCTGGTCAAACATCCATCCATCACCTGCTCCCATGGCTTCACATAACCTTGATTGGTGGGGAGAAAGGGGGTGGGGGGCTAAGCAGGTGCTACACCCTGCCCAAGGATGACCTGCAGGCTAGTGAAGTGAATGAGCGCCTTAAACCTCCTTCTGGAGAGAAGTATCTCCATCCTGCCAACCTTTTGCATGTTAATTAAGGTATTCATTCATTCACGTGGCTTCCGCTGGCAAGAATTTCTTTTCCATTGCTAACCCCGCCCCCACCCCCCAAAATGAGTTTCTGGAGTTGCCTAAATGTCAGACAGGTTAGGTTGGCAGATTCCTTTCCTACAATACATTATGTAACCAGATGGAACTTTACAACACCTTGGTGAAAGGTCATTGATCTGAAGCATTAATACTGTTTCTTTCTCTACAGAAGCTTCCAGACTTGTTAAGTATTTCCAGCATGTTCTGTTTTTATTTCAGATCTTCAACCTGTGCAGCACTTTGCATTTGGATTTTTGTTTCCTGATAATGCAGTAGTTTCCTGGTCACTGTTACTAATAATAACTTTCATTCCAAACTCAATTGCTTGCATTTACATTCTCCAGCTACTGTGGGTAGGAGTTGAATAGCTGACCAGTATTGTACCTTGTCAAAGCATGTTAGGTTCAGGCTTGTTATATTACCAAACACTTTATTTAAAACCTTTACTACCCCCTTTTCACTGTTCAGCTACTCAAAGATTTCTTTTTCATTTATAAAAGTATAGTTGCTCACACTGCTGCCTCCCTTGTTACACCATTAACTTACATCTGTTCCTCCCTGTTCACTCAATTTTTAGAGTTCTCCTTTACTCTTCTCTCATCCTGTGCTCTCAACCTCTTTCGTTCATGAATTCTAGGTGACGAGGATATAATGTTAACATTGAAGTCATTTCCACATATGAGATGTTAAGAAACACTATTTTAACGCAAAGGGTTTCTCTCACTAAAAAGTCATAGATTTCATAAGTGACATTTGTTCTTGCTGTTCAAAAGTAACAATAGATACTTGGATGGTGTTAAATTATAAATCAACTGTGATCTCCCTGAATAAATAAATAAACTGGCTTCCTATATTTTTGACCTTCTAACATCTTTCCTTTTAAACTTGTGACATTAAGCTTTTGACTCAGGAGAAGTTCTGCCAAGTCAGTGGAAATATAATTTCCAATTCCCTTCCCTGTTGAAGGATCATTGTGACTTTTTTTTTTAATTAGCTTTATTTGTCATATGTACATTGAAACATACAGTGAAATGTATCATTTGCATCAGATCAAATTAGCAAGGATTGTGCTGGGCAACCTCCAAGTGTCACCACTCTTCCAATGCCGACATAGCATGCCCACAGCTTCCTATCCCTAACTGCACATCTTTGCATTGTGGGAGGAAGCCAGAGCACCTGGAGGAAAGCCACTCGATCACGAGGAGAATGTTCAAACTCCTTGCAGGTAGTGGCACGATCTTCTAGCCGGTGCTGTAAAGCACTGAGCCAACCATTATGCTACTGTGCCATCATTAAATACATTCTTATGTAGATCTTTGCCATCTATAATATATTTGAATATCTCAAACCTTGTTGCCATCCTCCCCCACCACAGATAGCATTAAATATCATTACTTTTGACAGTAATGAATTATTGCTCTTTGTACTTCCCCACAGTGCATAGTAAAGCCCATCTTCCATTGCTACTTAACTGTTGTCCAGCTTTGGACTTTGCTTGGTTGATTCCACCCTTAATTGTATAGTCTTTACTGCATCCAGACTGCTGTGTTATAGAGTGTCTTGAGATCCATTGTCGTCAACATCCAAGAGTGAAAATTACATCAAGATCCACTCCACAGACATCTTGTAATCTAACTTGTATATCTGCCTTGTATGTCTTATTTTGTGAAAATAAACATGGAAATGTCCAGAGCTGGATTATAGATCCTTCTTGCCATTACTCAATCACTTCCACAACCACTACCCTTTTGTCTGTGCCTGTTTAGTCTTGTAGAAGGGTGTAAAGTTGCCCAATAATTCACCCATCTTATACCTGTTTTTAAGAAAAAGTTACAAATGTACAGCCAAAATCTACAGAATTTAATTATCTTTTAGCAATCCCTAATAACAAAGGAGACTAAGTTTGAAGTATGATGTGTTCTGAATTGACTCAGGAATTAAGTGTATTTAGTAATTTGTTATGGCTGCAGCATGCTTTCCAATCTTGTAGAATACTGTTAGTATTGAAAGAACTTGAAATGCATGATTACTTTTGCAGAGTTACTTTAAAAAAATCTTTCAGATTTTCAGAAAAGAATACAAGTGACTGCTCTTCAGAGGAAGATAATGCGTTCTCTGATGGTCAGATAGGAAATGGGGACATGATGGCTAATCTTTCTATTCCTCAGCTTGATGGGGCTGCTGATGAGAACACTGGTAAGTAACTTTATTGGTTGTGCTGTAACCTTGAATACTGAAGAACTAGATTGGCTACAAGGCAAGCAGCTAGTTTGTTTTACTTGACATTAAGTTGAATTAATCTTCCAGCTATTCATTCATTGGGCTGGGGGCATCACCTTCTTTGATATTAAAAACTCCAACTGCACACATTTTTGGTTATCTTTCTTCACACATAACTACCAATTTGGGACTTGCTCTCATTGCTTATTTGCAATACCCACTTAATTTACTACCCTCTACAAATTTGAAGTTTAGGTTATTGGTTAAAGGGCTAATTTTTAATATTTACAGCAGCTTGTTTTAAAAATTAAGTTAAATTGCTGACCTCTGACAACACCTTCAAATGCAGAGTTCCCAGTGTCGCCTTCTACGACTTAGTACCATAGATCCTTGACAGGATTGAGACAGCTGTTTATCATTACCTTCAATGATTTCTGCACTTTTTTGTGTTACCTCTCTATTGGACTAATTTATTTTCCATCTTTTTATGTTTTTAAAAAAAAACACATCTTGGACAGTATTTTTGTACTGAACTTTCTTACCATTGCAGTACCTCTATAATCAGATTGTTTTAAACAGCACATTGTGGGTGTGTGTGTGTGCGTGTGTGTATGTATATATATATGTGTGTGTGTGTGTATGTATGTGTGTGTGTATATATATATATATATATATATATATATATATATATAATAAAAAAATTTTCTTAAAGCTAGTTGGGTTAGTTCTAGTTTCAGACATATCAGGTTAGTGCGTTATAGCCATCACCCAAACTTCAGGGCTATCTTTTAATGTTGTACTATATTCATGAAGTAATACAGCATGGAAATAGGCTCTTCAGCCCATCTCATTCATGCTGACCACAGCATTTTCTCTGTTCCTGTGTTTCAGTTGCCCGCATATGATCTTTAACCCTCCAAGACGCTCTCTTCCAAGTATCTATCCAAATCCCTCTTAAATATTGCAATTGTATCAACTCTATCATTTCTTCTGGCAGCCCATTCTGGATGATCTGTCTTCTGTTATAAAGAAGTTGCATCTCAGGTCTCTTAAATCTCTCTCCCTTGTATTTAAGCCCATCTAGTTTTGGATTTCCCAACCCTGGGGGCAAGACTGACCATCCACCTTATCTATGCCCCTCATAATTTTATAAACTTCTGCACCCCAGGAAATAAAGATCAACCTCTCCATATAACTTGGGCCCTCTGGTCCAGGCAAGGTCCTTGTAAATCTCTTCATGACAAATCCATTTGCCATTCCTCAGCTCTAACTGATCAAGATCTCTTTGTAATTCATTGTAACCTGTTTCACTATGATGGCTGGACAATATCGTTCCTATCATAGGGTAACCAGAGGTGTACACAATATTCCAACTGCATCTCACTGATGACTAATATAAATGCAGCTTAACCTCTCTACTCCTAAACTTGATGCCTTTACTGATGAAGGTCAGCGTGCTTAATGCCTTCTTCCCCAACCTGTCCAACAAACCTTGGGCAGTTGCTTTCAGCAAATTATGCGCTTGTACCTCCAGGTTACTCTGTTCCACAGCACTCATTTAGGACTCTGCCATTCACTGTATAGGTCCTGGTTTGACTGTCCAAGATGCATCACCTCACATTTGTCCAAGTTGAAATCTATTTGGCATTCCTAGCCCATTTCCCTAACTGATCAGGATCTCTTTGTAATACGTTGTAACCTGCATCACTATCAGCAAGACCCATAATTTAGTGTTATCAGCAACTTGCTAATCATATCCAAATCATTTACATAATACCAGAGGTCCCAACACTGACCCTTAGAGCATCCCAGTAGTCACAGGCCTCCAGTTGAGAGTTGTCCTTCAACCCTCACCTTCTGCTTCCTGTCTTAGAGAAACGCAGCACAAAATGTCCGTGCCAACCAAAACGCACATTTACGCTGGATCAACTTGTCTGCATTTGGCCCATACCCCTCTAAACCTGTCCAACTATCGTTTAAATGTTGTTCACTGTACATGGCACAGCCACTTTAACAAATTCTAATAATTCTCAGTATACACTCAGTGGCCACTTTTGGTACATCTGTACACCTCGTTAGTGCAAATATCTAATCAGCCAATAATGCAGCAGCTACTCAATGCATAAAAGCATGCAGGTGTGGTCAAAAGGTTCAGTTGTCATTTAGATCGAATATCAGAATGAAAAGGATTGTGGAATTATTGTTGGTGCCAGATGGGCTGGATTGAGTATTTTAGAAACTACTGATCTCCTGGGATTTTCATGCACTAGTCTCTAGAGTCTATTAAGCATCCAGTGAGCAGCAATCCTGTGGGCCAGAACGTCTTGTTAATGAGAGGTCAGAGAAGAATGGCCAGACTGGCTCAAGCTGACAGGAAGGTGACAGTAACTCAAATAATCACGCGTTACAAAGTGATGTGCTGAACTTTGAATTGGGTGGGCTACAGCAGCAGAAGACAACAAGCATAAACTCAGCGGCCATTTATTAGGTTCAGGAGGTACCTAATAAAGTGGCCACTGAGTATAGATAGCTCTGGTAATCAGTCATTTAAATCTGGGATCAAAAATATCTTTAAGAAACAGTAAATGTTTTTATGTGTTTCATAGTATCTAAATAAGTGGCACAGAATGTTACACCTCAGAAATCCTCATTAATTTCAAAGTATCTCTGAACGCTTAATGAACTTTGAAGTGGGTGGGCTACAGCAAAGTTGATACTTCGATGAAGTTGCTATTGAGTTTACTCTTGTGCTTTTGGTTGAAATCTGAACTCAAAGAGCCTTGTATAAAGGGAGTGTGATTTGTTACTAATCCGAGAACTGGCCACAGCCACGTGAGACACGCACATCTATGTACAATTATTCTAACTAGGAGAGGATTAATCCAGTTGTCGGTAAAGTGATGGCAAAGCATTTGAACAGGTTAAAATATACCGATGGCTTGTCAGCACTATTACTGAGCCAATCCGAATCCACCTTGTTAGCGCTGGTGCTGATAATAAAAATAAATAAAATAACTGGGCCCAGAACACACGCACTCTTACAACTCAAACAGATTTTTATTTTAATTGTACACAAGAACAGCATGGCCCCTGTCATCTACACTGTAGAGAAAACTGCTATTTTTATACAGAATTGGTTTATCAGTTATGAATATTAACCATGTGGTAAATTGTATATGTTTGAATTCCTTACTTGCAGGATCATTTTCCATGAACAATGTAGCTAAAAGTCAATAGAAACTGCTAACTGGCATTTTGAAGTTAGTAAAGCAATTGTCCCTTAGTTGTTGGGTGTATGTCACATCCTTCCATTATTCTCATCTCATCTGACTCTGGCACTCTGGTGTAAAAGGAAGCAATGTTCTTCCAGGTTGATTACACACGGCCACAGTAATTCTCACCTATCTGCAGTGGGCAAGGTTGGCTCTGGCTGTCTCACTTCAAAGGTCTCCCTTGTCTGTGTTTGACTATACACTGCCATAGTCATCCTCACCTGTATGCTGTCTTTAATCCTTGCATTGCCATGACTCCCACACTCCTTCCAGAGGATATCACAATCTTACTGAATTTCAGTAGTGCAGAGTTTCTGAAACTCCATGACAGTTGGCTTTTAATATTAGGGATGTAAATACAACAGTCCTGGTTAATAATGGTACAAGTACCACCTCCCTTAGCCAAAAGAAAGTCTAGCACTAGTTGATTTTGAAGGGCCACGGTGCCCATTGTCAGCATTTCAGCAGTAATTGATTGATGGCCTGGCTTGTGTCATGTAGCGCTGAGGCTGTGTTAGTAGCCAGTTTCCCCAGCAGTGCTGAGGCCAATCTGGCAGGTTCCCAGAACAGGAACACTACAATCCAGAAACACTCGGTCTCCATTGTCCTTCAATAGCAGCCCCACATAATAGGACGTAGTTCTGTTCACAGTTCTAATTTTGTTATCAGTGTAAAACACAGATTCAAACTCACTATGATTCAGGGCTATAGGTCACATTGGCAATCCACATTCAGAATGTCTCTGCCCTCTCTAGAGCACATGCAACAACCTGACTGGATAGTACGCGAAGCATATTCATAACTAAGGTGAAGAAAAGTGTTAAGGGTACTAGTGAGGTACTTTTGCATTTAGGTGGAAGATAGATGCCTAAATTACCTAAAACTTGCGCATTGTGATTACTCGAGGTGACAAATATTAAAGATCAAGGGTTAAATCTATCAGACCTTAGCGGTCAGCAACACTTAGCATGGATTTTTGCAGTGGGCTCCAGGCAATTCTTTCAATGTTAGCCACTTACCAGGACTCAGTCTCCTGGCTGGTAGGTCTGACACTCTGCAGCCATCGCGATCTTCTGCGCTTCAAGTACCTGCTGATGGAAACCTCTAAGATCTTGTGTTACTACTATACAATAATGCAATATTCTTTCACTCATAGTATGGATGTCCATCTGTTTTTTTTAAAAAGGGAAGGGTGACTGGCAAGCATGTGGGACATCCAAAAACACTTTCATGTGGAGGTTGGCCTGTTATGCAGTTTAGAATACGGCACATTGTCATGAGGGCCAGTGGAAGCGCCTCAGGCTACTTTAGCTTGGTCTCATTGTGCAATTTAGCTTAGCTGCCCTGTAAGATTGACAATGATAAGGGCAAATGAAATTATGTTTACACTGTAAGGCTTTTGTTAGTTCCTATGTAACTTTATCCTTAAAGTGAGGGCTGTTATCACTTGAGATTTTCTCAGGGATCTCAAACCTGGGAATAAATTCTCTCAATAAAATTTAGCAACAGTTACAGCAAAATTTCTGAGTTTGATAAGCATCTACCCGTGGAGATAGCAACGCAATAACAGGTGCATAATCACAACCCATACATTTAGGTAACTGTGTAAAGTCCAACTGGAGATGCACAAATAACCTCCAAAGGGTGGGTTCAGCACTGGCAGGTACCAGCAGTGTCTTTCAAGATTATGTCTCTGGCAAATCATATGGTTGCTGCTACTTTTCTTGCTCTGGTCAAGAATATCTCATTTTTGCTTATACCCATCATTCTTTATAGTTTTGCACATAGTGTGCTTTTGTCCATAAAGTCCTTTCAGCCTCTGGCACGTCACACTGTAATCTTACTGGTTCATCAGAAACACTTGGACGTTATTGGCAACTTAATCCCACTGGGGTGCTACATGGCCATAAAGAAATGCAGTTGCAAAGGAGTCAGCTGTTTGTTCCTCCTAGGTTTTTCATTCTTCCCATTAGTATGTGCTACATAATTTATAAACAATTGTAATAAGTAATTGAAAAGCAGGAAAAGGTTCATAGTTCACCATGCTTTATCAGAGTTCCGAAGAGGTGAGAAACCCATGTAGTTTCCATAATTGACCATTGTCATGTGCTACTCCAAAAGCATAACAAAATTCAATGCACCAGCTGCAAGGGTGCAGGCTTTCGTTAAGGCAAAGAGATTCAGCTGTTTGAGTTGAACAGGAGAGAAGATAACTGTGCCACCTCACCGATTATATGACGTGTGTTTACTGCACATCCACTAACATTTTCTACAAGTTTTTTTAGTATCAGATCAGAAGGAAAAGTTGTCAAAAAATTACACATGGATAGAATTGAAATCATACAAATCTTGAGTACAGATTGCGAACAGATTGTTTAAACTGCGTAGTCTAGGGTGCTGGTGGTGGAGGCCCAAGGGCATCTTTGAAGCCTGTGTCAGGCTGTCTGCAAACAAAAAGATTTCCCTCTCATGGACATCCCCATGTTTACCCCTACAGTGTCCACCGTCCCATTTCCATGTTGGTTTGATCGAAGAAGTGTAAAACCCGTGCATTTAGAATGATATTACCTAAACAACTATGCAGTTCAGAGCAAACGTTACCAGTCACAAGTGGATCATATGTGTATAAAGCCAGTAATGTTAAGCCCAAAGTTGACAGTAAAATTTTAAGCATAAATTAATCTGGTTACAATTAGTCAAAATTTGATCACTGTCAATTCGCTTAAGTATAAGTGAGAATTGAAATAACATTCAAACTGTATAGGGCAGTTATCATAATACTTTTAAAGCAACGTACAATATTGCCCAGAGACTTTTGTGGAACAGCCCAGGAATTGTCTGAAGTATTGTCCTCAATCTCCTTAACAGTTTTAATCTTTAGATGTTGTAATTACTTTTGGCAATATTGTAAAACATTCTCAATTTTGATTAACTGTTTCATCTTGCACAAGTAACAGTATATGTTTTTCTTTTAACCTCGGATGCAACTTTTTTACAATAATATTTATTAAGACAGGCATCCCCGCTACTAGAGTTAATCTGGGATACCTTTGAAAGCATTTACGCATGCGTTCTATATATTCAGTAATGTCATTGTCTTTGTACAACACTGTATATTTTTTGTCAGTCTACTGTGCAATGGAAACATTTCCTTAGAGCTCCTAGTAGATCAGTTCAAGGTACGTTTAAATCAACTTTTCACTTATCCCCTCTGCAGCATCCCCTGTAGAGCTGTTGGGAACCGCAGCCTTTGGTAGGGCACTGGCTGATGTACTCAAGGCATCACTTGGTGTTGGCCTTGTTGAAACCGTGCCTAGGGAAAGTAGGCGTACAACATCTACCTTCCTCAAACTGGTGCCAATGGTTTCTCTACACATATTGAAGCAGACAATATTATCTCTTGCCCGTTCTTTCTATGTCTTCTTCTTAACTTTTGCTCACTTTCTCTGCTTTTTACAGGATCCATCCAACCATTTCACATCAACAATGAACAAGCACAGGCCACCCAACAGTTTTCTCACATTTCCCTTTCTCCAGACACTCTCAAACGTATATTTTACCCATAGAATATACTTAATGTTTTCTGGTCCATAATGTACAAACATAGACACTGCAGAAAATCTTTAGAGGTCCGGGACAGGGGACCTTTGTGCTACCATTCATGCACACACAATCAGGGCCCATAAATGCGCATGCACACACGCACTCTCATACATTTTGGATTTCCCTTTTTTTAAAAAGCACACACTTGCCAAATTTTCCAGGGCACAGCCTGGGCCACGACAACCTTTTTTTTTGATGCTGCAGCTTTCCTGTGTTGGCGACTAAGGGATTGGTTTACCTTGACTACGCCACACAGGAGGAAATTTGCATTTCAGCAGCAGAATTCGAATCAAGTTTATTATCACCAGCATGTGTCGTGAAATTTGATAACTTAGCAGCAGCAGTTCAATGCAATACATAATATACAAGAAGAAAAATAAATAAATTACCATATACTTATATTGACTAGATTAAAAATCATGCAAAAACAGAAACCATATATTAAAAAAGTGAGGTAGTGTCCATTTAGGAATTGGATGGCAGAGTGGAAGAAGCTGTTCCTGAATCACTGAGTGTGTGCCTTCAAGCTTCTGTACCTCCTACCTGATGGAGAACTCGCACTCAGTCCTTGGCTCAAATGTGAGCAGTTTAGGATTGAGGACTGATGAGCTACTGGGGCTGAATTCCTGGTAAAACGATTGTCTGTTAGTTGTTGGGTTTATTTCACATCCTTCCATTATTCTTATCTTGACTGTCTGCAACACGCCTTGCTGTATAAAGGAAAGCTCTGTTCTTCTGGGTTGATTACATACTGCCGCAGTCATTCTCACTTACCTGTCTGCAATGGGCAAGATTGGCTCCAGCAGTCTCACTTCAAAGTTCTCCCTTGTCTGGGTTTGACAACAGTTTGCCTCAGTCATCCTCACCTAGATGTTGTCTTTAACTTGCCTTACCATAACTTTCACATGAGCTCCCCTGAATCTCATACAACCTAACCTTCCATGTGGGACCTATTCAAAGGCCATATGGACATCTTTTGCCTTGTCTTTAAGTTACCTTCTTGGAAAAAAAATTCCAAAAGGTGCACAAAGCCATGCTGACTGTACCTGATCAGGATTTGACTCTGCAAGTGACAAGCAGTAGATCTTGTCCCTCAGAATTCCCTCCAATACCTTCCCTACAACTGAACTCAGGCTTACGAACCTGTACAAACAAGAGAAAATCTACAGATGCTGGAAATCCAAGCAACGCACACAAAATGCTGGAGGAACTCAGCAGGCCAGGCAGCAACTAGGAAAAGAGTACAGTCGACATTTCGGGCCAAAACCTTTCAGCACCAATCTAGTTTTCTGGCCTTCCCTTGCTACTGTTCTTGAACAATGGAACATTAGCAGCCCTGCAGTCTTTTGGGACTTTGCCAGAGGCTGCTGTTGCCAATAATATTTAAAAGCTGCTGTAAATCCTTCCCATTTCCTCTACAATTTCTAAAGGTGATTCTGAGTTTCCAATTGTCTGTAATTTTAGTTCTGTATTCCATATCCCTTCTAACCTCTGTCTTCGGCCTTGTACTTTCCTTCCGTGATATCCAACATAAACTCAAAACTCCACATTGCTACATTGCAGACCTTGGGACTTAGTTAACAATTGTTATCATAATTTCCACAGACTTGGCTGTATCTTTCTACCTCAGTATGTTTATTTTCTGTCTCTTCTACCAGCTTTTAAAGAACTATTATCTTGGCAATCTTTGCAATTTGTCACAGACATTGCCTTTATTTACTCATAGTTTTCACACTTTTCCAGCCTGTTGAGGTGTCCGTGACTTGAATTGTTAACTTTCTTTCTCTAACACCTCCCCCCGCCCCCAACTCCCTATGCCAAGTGCTTCCAGCAATTTTTACTTTGTATTAGAGATCTAGCATTTGTAGGTTTTTTATTTCCTGCTCCAGATAACTGAGATTATGGTTTAAAGTATGGAGGTCACATGTAGGAATTAAGATTCTAGCAGCATGTGTGAAAATTGTTAACAGTAACTGTGTTCTATAGGAATTGTACGTGTACGCAGCAAACTACAATGTCGTTTTCCATTCTTGCAGGATCTTGCTACGTCACCGAGTTACTTAAAGGCAGTTTTCCCTTCCAAACCATTGCCTTGATGGAATAAAATTTCTCCCACCCCAACTTGGGAGATACTTTATCTCTCTGTGAAGTAACACATGTTTGTTTTTAACCAGGCATTGTAAAAATAATAATATATACACACACTGAGACATTGGGTCTGGACTATTTAGAGTTTTTACTTCCTCAACAGCTTTTACTGTCTTACTCTGTCCTTCCATTGATCAGCTTGACTTGGAGATATGTTGGCAGAAGTAGATGTTGACAAGTATCATTTGTGCAAAGAAAGGAGGCAGTAAGACTGGGGCATTTTATCGGAAGTTAGTCTTGCAGTACAGAAACAGGCCCTTAGGCCTACCCTGTTCATCATGTGCCAATTATCAAAGAGGATCCCATGGTTCCCCTTGGGTTCCCTACCTTTTTATGCCACAGCTCCCTTTCTTAATGGTGTTGGTCCATGGCATTATAAAGTTAGAGAACCCCGGATCTATATTATCCTATTTACTGACAGTTGATCCATAACCTTTGGTGCCTTAGCAATTCTGGTATTCAATTCTTAAATATTGTTAGAGCATGTTTGGTTGATCCCTGCCTTTCCCAGTGTGGATTTTATTTATTTTGGATATCATTGCTGAAGCTGCTGTTTATCCTGCATCCCTGGTGTTTGTACTAAAGAGACAATTAAGAGTCAGCAGCATTGACAGTAGTAGAGGCACACCTCTTGACTAAACACATTTCCTTCCTCGAACAATGAATAAAATGAGTTTCATAACAACCCGGTAGTTTTACTTAAGATCAGTAATGCTGTCAAATAATAAACATTTGGGACATGGTCCATCAGTGACAAGTGAAAAAGGCTTAATCAACTGTTGAATGTGCCAGTAGCTTTCAACACTTCAGTAGTTAGTAAAACCTCATCAAATTTCAGGTAGCAACTTCGGCACTTTTGCATTCACATGTGAATATTGAACCTAGTGACACTAGCTTGGGGATTTGACATTTCTGCACAGAAGTGCTAACATTTTCCAGTACATATAGTGATCCTAAAGCTAAGCAATGTAGTAAGTGTCCAGTAACAAATTTATTCATGGTGTAAGGTTTCAACAATGGATATTCAACCTTGCATGGAGTTTCCTGATACCTATTGTTGGATTCTTGAATTGAGTTGACATCAAATTTGAGGGAAGCATTGGCATTTAGTATTGACCTCAAAGGTAGTTACTAATAAAATTATTACAGATTATATTTTAACCTTGTTTTTCACCACCCTGCCACTAGGCCTCAGATTGCTGGCATCTAACAACCATGATCCATCAAATTAGATGAGCATCCATTCACATTAAGGAAATCTCTTATCAGATCAGGCAGGGAAGGTGCTGCACAGCACAATCTTTGATTAAATCTTTAAACATTTTTAAGAGTACTAAATAATTAAGCTCAGAATCTGAAATGCTAGAATTTATAGTTCATTAAGTATTTTGAAATACCCAAGGGAATTATTCATCAACTTGAGTTTTAGAGCTGGAGACTTTGCTGCAGAATAATTTATGCATTTAGAAACTTTGTTTCTGTTTGTGATTCTATTGGAGCGATCTGAAAATAGTGTAGACCTGAAAGGAAATTGAGTTACTGAGGCTGTATGTGCTAAGCAGGTGCAGCAGAGCCTGGTCTCCAAACATCTTGGACTGCTGTCATTGGACCAAGGGCTGTAATTATAAGGAAAGATTGGGTAGGCTGAGTTTATTCTCCTGGCATGTAGGAGGAAGTGGCTTTATCCCAATGCTGTGGATTCTTTAACTTTTGTACATAGTTAAGGTGAGTAGAAAGTAACTTGAAGGAGATTTTAAAGAGCAAATTTTTGATACGGAAGGTGTTCATCATCTAGAATGAGCTGCTAGAGGAGGTGAAAATGTAAGATGTAATTAGAACTTCTGTGGTAATTGAACAGATACTTGGATAGGAAGAATGTAGAAGGATACGGGCCTAAAGCAGGCAAATGGGATTAGCGCAAATAGGCATTAAAGTTGGTATGAATGGGAAGAACTGAACGAGCCTGTTTGTGGATTATGGTTCTTTTTGGTTCTGTGACTTCATCCCTTAATGTGGTAGTGTGTATAAAAATTCCACACTTTTTTAAAAAAAAAACTTCAAACACAGGTGTTTTCCTGTATTCAGAATTGGAATGAAAGCAAGACATCCTTAACTCTGAGGGACTGTCTGAGAAGAGGAGGAATTTCCAAAGTCATGATTATTAATACCAGCAGCTCTGCTGGGATTAACTCAGCAAAATCTGAGCCAATAATCTTATGTGCTGTCAACTGTGTAGTAATCACTATATATTTAAAATATTTGCTGGATGGGTTAATGTAACTTACAACTTTGCGCAACTTCCTTTGTAGAAACGTTTTCATTAAACCATTCCCACTTTTATTTATTCACCCAAGAACTCTGAGACCCATGGGTTGCACTAATTGTATGGTACTTAAAATACCCATTTTAACCAAATTAAATGAAAAACCACAAGCCAGTTCTTTGTCCCCAGTCTCCCATTTCTTCTGTTATTAGTTCATTGATTTGTAAGTCATGTTCTTGGAGATAAAACCTGAAATACTCAGTGAATTTCCCTTGAATATAACATCTAGCTGAACCAGATTGCCGACGGATATATATCTGATCTTTAAGTTACATATTACATATGGGTTTGCCTTTTATCTTGGTGACTTCGTACCATTGTAATGAGCAAAGATAATTAAACTGATAAAGCTTTCTGTATTCTTGAACACCTTCATTGTGTTATGAAGGACAGAATTGCAAACATAAAGCAAACTTTCATTGATTTTATATCTCCTGGCAAATATCAAGAGCTCTAAGTTTGTATTTAGATTTTTATTGAACAACAGCTCTAAAGGGCTTGGAGCACTTTCACAATTCAGGCCTCGTAGTCAAACAACAATCATCAAATTTTATAAATGTTCATAACTTCTGTATATGACGTTAAGCTGTTGCCATTTTGGATTGTTTATTCCCAATTATAGAAACGTAGAAAACCTACAGCACAATACAGGCCCTTCGGCCCACAATGCTGTGCCAAACACATACGTACTTTAGAAATTACCTACGGTTGCCCATAGCCCTCTATTTTTCTAAGCTCCATGTACCTGTCCAAGAGTCTCTTAAAAGACCTTATTGTATCCACCTCCACCACCATCGCTGGCACCCCATTTCACACACTCACCTCTCTCTGCAGTTTTTAAAAAAAACTTACCCCTGACATCTCTTCTGTACCTACTTCCAAGCACCTTAAAACTGTGCCCTCTCATGTTGACCATTTCAGCCCTGGGAAAAAGCCTCTGACTATCCACACGATGAATGCCTCTCATCATCTTGTACACTTACTATGGAGAGATTATGGTGAGCAGTCCCATTCCACCTCCACGTTAACCTGTACCATGCAGCAGTTTCTTTCACATGCCTCTCAAATGCCTTTTGATACTTTCTTGACACTTGACTACACTAAGGGGTCATTTTCAGTCGCTGATTTACACATCAGCATATCTTTAGCATGTGCAACAAATCTGTACTTGGTAGAAACCTGTGCAGTGGTGGAGAGAATGTTAATCCACACAGACTGTACCCAAAGTCAGTATCAACCTCAAATGTGTGGAGCAGTGCTGACTGCTGGAATACCATACTGTCCTCGTTAATCAACCCTCTCCTTGTTTGTGTCAACTGTCTTTGTAGTGCAAATCAGTTGAGTCTGCTTACCTAAAAATTGTCCTATACATCAATAACACGTTAGGAGACTTCAGCAAGTGAGGAAAGGAATAAACAGTTGACGTTTTGCATCAAGGCCCCTCATCAGGTTTTTGGATCATTGGGACCTCTCTTGGCGCAGGCGTGACCTGTACAAAAAGGACGGGTTACACTTGAATCCTAAGGGGACCAATATCCTGGCAGGAAGATTAGCGAGGGCTACTGAGGTGACTTTAAACTAGAATGGTTGGGGGGTGGGAATCAAATTAAAGAGGCTAGGCGAGAGGAGGTTAGTTCACAACAGGGGGATGGGAACCAGTGCAGAGAGACAGAGGGGTGTAAAGTGAGGGTAGAAGCAAAAAGTAGTAAGGAGAAAAGTAAAAGTGGCAGGCCCACAAATCCAGGGCAAGCATCAAAAAGGGCCAGTTTTCAACATAATTGTATAAGGGCTAAGAGAGTTGTAAAAGAGCGCCTGAAGGCTCTGTGTGTCAATGCCAGGAGCATTCGTAACAAGGTGGATGAATTGAAAGTGCAGATTGTTATTAATGATTATGATATAGTTGGGATCACAGGGACATGGCTCCAGGGTGACCAAGGATGGGAGCTCAACGTTCAGGGATATTCAATATTCAGGAGGGATAGACATGAAAGAAAAGGAGGTGGGGTGGCGTTGCTGGTTAAAGAGGAGATTAACGCAATAGAAAGGAAGGACATAAGCCGGGAAGATGTGGAATCGATATGGGTAGAGCTGCATAACACTAAGGGGCAGAAAACACTGGTGGGATTTGTGTACAGGCCACCTAATAGTAGTAGTGAGGTCGGGGATGGTATTAAACAGGAAATTAGAAATGTGTGCAATAAAGGAACAGCAGTTATAATGGGTGACTTCAATCTACATGTAGATTGGGTGAACCAAATTGGTAAAGGTGCTGAGGAAGAAGATTTCTTGGAATGTATGCGGGATGGTTTTTTGAACCAACATGTCGAGGAACCAACTAGAGAGCAGGCTATTCTAGACTGGGTTTTGAGCAATGAGGAAGGGTTAATTAGCAATCTTGTCGTGAGAGGCCCCTTGGGTAAGAGTGACCATAATATGGTGGAATTCTTCATTAAGATGGAGAGTGACACAGTTAATTCAGAAACAAAGGTTCTGAACTTAGAGGGGTAACTTTGAAGGTATGAGACGTGAATTAGCTAAGATAGACTGGCAAATGACACTTAAAGGATTGACGGTGGATATGCAATGGCAAGCATTTAAAGATTGCATGGATGAACTACAACAATTGTTCATCCCAGTTTGGCAAAAGAATAAATCAAGGAAGGTAGTGCACCCGTGGCTGATGAGAAATTAGGGATAGTATCAATTCCAAAGAAGAAGCATACAAATTACCCAGAAAAAGTGGCTCACCTGAGGACTGGGAGAAATTCAGAGTTCAGCAGAGGAGGACAAAGGGCTTAATTAGGAAAGGGAAAAAAGATTATGAGAGACAACTGGCAGGGAACATAAAAACTGACTGTAAAAGCTTTTATAGATATGTAAAAAGGAAAAGACTGGTAAAGACAAATGTAGGTCCCCTACAGACAGAAACAGGTGAATTGATTATGGGAAGCAAGGACATGGCAGACCAATTGAATAATTACTTTGATTCTGTCTTCACTAAGGAGGACATAAATAATTTTCCAGAAATAGTAAGGGACAGAGGGTCCAGTGAGATGGAGGAACTGAGCGAAATACATGTTAGTAGGGAAGTGATGTTAGGTAAATTGAAGGGATTAAAGGCAGATAAATCCCCAAGGCCAGATGGTCTGCATCCCAGAGTGCTTAAGGAAGTAGCCCAAGAAATAGTGGATGCATTAGTGATAATTTTTCAAAACTCGTTAGATTCTGGACTAGTTCCTGAGGATTGGAGGGTGGCTAATGTAACCCCACTTTTTAAAAAAGGAGGGAGAGAGAAACCGGGGAATTATAGACCGGTTAGCCTAACGTCGGTGGTGGGGAAACTGCCGGAGTCAGTTATCAAAGATGTGATAACAGCACATTTGGAAAGCTGTGAAATCATCGGACAAAGTCAGCATGGATTTGTGAAAGGAAAATCATGTCTGAAGAATCTCATAGAATTTTTTGAGGATGTAACTAGTAGAGTGGATAGGGGAGAACAAGTGGATGTGGTATATTTGGATTTTCAGAAGGCTTTTGACAAGGTTCCACACAGGAGATTAGTGTGCAAACTTAAAGCACAGTGTATTGAGGGTAAGGTATTGATGTGGATAGAGAATTGGTTAGCAGACAGGAAGCAAAGAGTGGGAATAAACGGGACCTTTTCAGAATGGCAGGCAGTGACTAGTGGGGTACCGCAAGGCTCAGTGCTGGGACCTCAGTTGTTTACAATATATATTAATGACTTGGATGAGGGAATTAAATGCAGCATCTCCGAGTTTGCGGATGACACGAAGCTGGGCGGCAGTGTTAGCTGTGAGGAGGGTGCTAAGAGGATGCAGGGTGACTTGGATAGGTTGGGTGAGTGGGCAAATTCATGGCAGATGCAATTTAATATGGATAAATGTGAAGTTATCCACTTTGGTGGCAAAAATAGGAAAACAGATTATTATCTGAATGGTGGCCGATTAGGAAAAGGGGAGGTGCAACGAGACCTGGGTGTCATTATACACCAGTCCAGTCATTGAAAGTGGGCATGCAGGTACAGCAGGCAGTGAAAAAGGTGAATGGTATGCTGGCATTTATAGCAAGAGGATTCGAGTACAGGAGCAGGGAGGTACTACTGCAGTTGTACAAGGCCTTGGTGAGACCACACCTGGAGTATTGTGTGCAATTTTGGTCCCCTAATCTGAGGAAAGACATCCTTGCCATAGAGGGAGTACAAAGAAGGTTCACCAGATTGATTCCTGGGATGGCAGGACTTTCATATGAAGAAAGACTGGATGAACTAGGCTTGTACTCGTTGGAATTTAGAAGATTGAGGGGGGATCTGATTGAAACATATAAAATCCTAAAGGGATTGGACAGGCTAGATGCAGGAAGATTGTTCCCGATGTTGGGGAAGTCCAGAATGAGGGGTCACAGTTTGAGGATAAAGGGGAAGCCTTTTAGGACCGAGAAGAGGAAAAACTTCTTCACACAGAGAGTGGTGAATCTGTGGAATTCTCTGCCACAGGAGACAGTTGAGGCCAGTTCATTGGCTATATTTAAGAGGGAGTTAGATATGGCCCTTGTGGCTAGGGGGATCAGAGGGTATGGGGGGAAGGCTGGTGCAGGGTTCTGAGTTGGATGATCAGCCATGATCATAATAAATGGCGGTGCAGGCTCGAAGGGCCGAATGGCCTACTCCTGCACCTATTTTCTATGTTCTATGTTTATCAGGACTGGAAAGGAAGTGGGTAGAAGGTGGGGTGAGGGGAAGGAGTACAAGCTTAGAAGGTGATGGATGAAGCCAGGGGGGTGGGGGGGAATGAAGTGAGAAACTGGGAGGTGATAGGTGGAAAAGGTAAAGGGCTGAAGAAGGACGGTGTTGATAGGAGAAGAGTGGTGGACCACGGGCGAAAGTGAAGTAGGAACGGCACTAGGGGGAATGTGATAGGCAAATAGGAGAAGAGAAGAGAAAAGATGGGAGCCAGAGTGGAGAATAAATGAATGGGGAGAAGAGAAAATTACCAGATGTTAGAGGAACCAATTGTTCACGCCATTAGGTTAGAAGCTACCCAGACGGAATATGAGGTGTTGCTCCTTCAACCTGAGAGTGGTTTCACTGTGGAAATAGGAAAGGTCATAGTCCGACATGTCAGAATGGGAATTAGAATTAAAACCGTTGGCCACCGGGAAATCCTGCTTGTTGCAAAAGGAGAAAAAGTGTTTGACAAAGCAGTCCCTCAGTCTACATCCAGGTCTTACCAATGTAGAGGAGGCTGCATTGGGAACCCTGGATACAGTAGATGCAGTATTGCCAAACCTGGAAGGGCTGCTTGGGGCCCTGAATGGAGGTGAGGGAGGAAGTGAATGGGCATGTATAGCACTTCCACTTGCAGGTTTATTAGTGGGGAGAGACATATGGAGAAGAGAGCCACAGAGTGATTCCTGTGGAGAGTGGCGCACAAGGCAAGGGGAACGTGTGTGGTGGTAGGATCCATTTGAAGATGTGGGGAATGAGGTGCTGGATGCAATGGCTCATGGAGTGGTAAGTAAGGACAACAGCAATTCTATCCCTGTTAAGGTGGCAGGAAGATGAGCTGAGGACAGATGTTCGGGAAATGGAGATGCGGATGACCATAGCATCAATGGTAAAGGAGGATATTTCTGATTTTCTGGCAAGGGAAGTCTCATTCTGGGAACGGATATAGTGGAGACGAAGGAACCAGCAAAAGGGAATGGTATTTTTACAGATCAGAGGGTGGGAAGAAGTATAGTCATGATAATTGTGAGAGTCAGTAGCTTTATAAAATGTATCAGTAGACAGTTTGTCCCCAGAGATGGAGACAGATAGACTGAGAGAGGTCCCTTAAATGGGCCAAGTGAATTTAAGGGCACGGTGGAAGTTGCAGGCAAAGCTGATGAAATTGACAAGCTCAGCATGAATGTATGAAGCAGCACCAATGCCATCATCAATGTAGCGCAGAAGTCCTAGCTGTAAGTCCTATATCTTGGTTACCTTTCGTTTTCTGGTTTACTAATCTCATAACTTCATACAATTCGTTTTCTTTTCTTTGCTTTCCTCTGACCAAAGGCACAATTGTATGGAAACATACCTGGAAAAGAAAAATCATGTAGGAGAAAGAGGGAAGATATAAACTTAAGTGGATCAGCCATTTTTAAAAAAAAAAGGGCAAAGTCCCTCAATATTCATTTGTATTGTGTGATTCAAACCCGAGGAAAATCAACCTGTTTATTCACGAGCTTTCATTCATGTATTTTAACCCCACAGCATAAGAAAAAAAGAGACTTGTTTTATATATCCCTAACTTACACTAAGTGCGCGCAAGTGGAAAGCAAGTAGAAGTCCATATCTTACACATCCATGCCAGTTCAGTGGATCATAGGCTTCTAGTCCTGTTTCTTAATTTTGTTTAATCTTAAGGTGTTGAGTTGTAAATTTAAACAAAAATTTCTGCCTCATTTGGATCTTGCATGTTGTGTATAGCCCTGAGTATAGTTTCCCCTAACCTGCTGTACTCTATGAAAGATGGTTCTTTACATAGGCTATTTTGCTGAAGTCAATCACTGAGCCATTAAACTTTTAAATTTCTGGCTTTTAGCTCATTTCAGGGAGGGAAAGAAATATGGCCACCTTGAGTATCACTGGGGACTAATTAGTCTCTGCTGACATATGAGTGCTGTTACCATTGAACCAACCCGGTTAAGAGTAACTTGGAAGCGGGTGACCAACACAAACAAATTTAAAAGAAACTTAATATTAATGTTGCAAAATGTACTGCATTAAACTTGAAGCATTTTCATGTTATATCTATTCTTGATCACTATCTTATTGAATTTTAGATAATACTTTAGGCGAAAATGGTTCAAGAACTCATTCAACATTAGCAGTTCGAGACAAAGTGCTGACCAAACCAACTTTTCACAAAGAGCCTGCAATAATAGAGCTGCCATCATCTGATCATGTTGGACTACAGTGCAATCGTGCAGGTACCACACTTCATACACTTGATGGTTTGAACTCTATGGAATTACCTTCATACCAAAATACCTTTATGAAAGCAAAGAAACCTGAGCACTCTGTTTCCAACTTTTCTAATGAGGCCAGTTATGATTTAAAACACAGTGGATGTAATGAAGACAATGTGAAATTTGTGGACCCTGGCGTGGTAGCTAGATCTCCAGATACCACCTGTGAAAGCAAACATATTAGCAGTGACTATGAAAATCAGCTAACAGCTCAAACTGATAGGCTTCAGAGAGTAAAACGATTTCTAAGTATTAACTGTGAAAAGAATTTGCAATTTACACACCGGAGAAGCCCAACCAGTGAAGCTGAATTTCACTGCAATTCAAATCTCAGTTCCTTAGTGGGAAGGATGGCTAATAAAGTTCCTCTTGCATTCAATAAAAAAGAAAACAGCATGTATGATAAACCTTTGATTCCCCTAATAGGTGTAAAAAACGGGGTTCAGCTTTTCGAAGAACACAAAACCACCTCAGTGGATGCTGGAAATAACATTGAACAAAACCTCAAAATCAGATATGAAGACTTTCAAGCAACCCAAAGGGAGAAAACAGTCATTGATCAACATGAGGCACAATACACATTTTTTCCTAGTGTGGTGCTTCCCAATTGTCTGAAGTGCCCAGAAAAAGTCTTCAAGTCTCCTAAAGTTCAGAAACAAGATGACCATAAGTTAAAACACAAATTAAGTAGAAAGAAATCGAATGGTGCACAGGTGACAAGAAAGTCTGCAGTTACAAAGATAAATGCTCAATCCACTGAATTTTCTTGTGACAGTGGGTTATTGCAAAATAAAGTGCCACTGGATCACAGTTCTGTTCCATCTTTAGGTAATGGGCTACCAATATCATCCCAAAACTTTAACATGACAAGATCTTCAGAAAATGGCCTGGAGGGTCAATCATTTCGACTAGCATGCAGTAAATATACACTCCGAACTAAACGGAAAGTAAGCTATGATGCTGAAGACAATGAACTGATCCAAGGCGCAGAAATTTTGAAGGCAAGTCCAATTCAGCTGGAATGTTCAAGAATCAGTGATACTGCAGCAGATCGATCCCAGCGGTCACGTAAAAGGAGGAGGCTTAATAAGAAGGAGCCTCCTGTGATAATAAAATATATTATTATTAACCGATTTAAAGGTAGAAAAAATATGTTGGTTAAGATAGGGAAAGTGGATGCAAGTAAAGACCATGTTGTGCTCGATGATGATAAACTGCAGAAGTATGAGAAGCTTTCACCGTTAAAAGACTGGTGGCCTAAGATTACTGACCCCCCTGTTGTTAGCAAACCTTTTACAGCACCTACACCAAAGAGAGGAAAGAAACCAAAAGTTCAAGCGAGTTTAAAAAAAAGAGCTGGAAGATTCAAAAAATTACAAAAAAAAGAAAAACTGAGACCCACGAGCCAAAGTCAAGTAAAAACGAGGAAGATAGAATTTGCACCCCTCTCTCCTCCTTCACCTTGCTATAGTGCTGAGGCCGATGACTGTTTAACAGAATATAAAGATGTAATGTCTAAACTTGGCTTCATGTCAGAGAGAATGCCAAGTCCTACTAAACCATCACCACCTCGATGTTGGTCCCCAAGTGAAATGCAAGAGGATGGAATGCTAACCTTTGCTTCAGTAGAAGATGACATACTTGTAAGAGACTGTGATCCATGTGCTTTAAGGAATTCTGATGAGAAAAGGCTAGTGCAAAGTAATAGAAATAATGACAAAAAGCAAAGTTTAAAACCTAGGAAAAAGTCACCCTCCAATGCTAACTATGTAGCAGCTAAAAAGACAAGAGTATCACAGAAATCTAGGCAGGTTGTTGTAAATGATGAAAAAGAAGAACAGAAAGGTAAACATCGGAAAAAAACTAGAAAAAGATGGACACGGAAACAGAAAAGTAAATTTCCAAATTTCAGTGAAAAACCAGCAACCTCTCAAAGTTTGGAAGTGCATGAGCAAAAAGGAAGCTGTGAACTTGTTAATGGTGAACTGACTACTTCTTCTAAAGAGAAAGTCAGAAACGGGTTTTGTAGAGATTTTGAAAATGAACTTGTTACGGAATCTGAAACTGCTTGCAAGAATGATGAGCAACCTAGTGTTCCTCTTAGCCTCTGTTCAACAGGGCAGCTTCCTTCAACACAGCCCTATTCTGAAGAAATTCAAGGGGAATCTGGGGGTTACTATTGCTCTTTGCTGGAAACTGATGAAAATCCAGATCTACCTGCGTTTACTTATCCACCAGTTGAACAAGTCTCAGATACACTATCTCAATTAGCAACATCTTCTCAGTCCCAGTTACATTTCAGCCTTAGTCAAACAAGTCCATCATGTACACACACTGATTCTATTTGTATGTTGGATAACAAAACTCCAATGAAAGAAAATTTCAGGTTATCAATGGACGCGAACCTTGCATCACAGGCAGGACTTGCCCTTTCTCAAAACGAGCATTGCTTTGATCATTTAACAGCAGTTTCTGCAGGTCCATGTTCTTCACAGCCTGTGCAGTATTCTCATTTGCCAGTTCAATCTGCTGAAGACATGTGCAGACTACAGAGAAACAATTTATCCCAACAAATGTCACAGGTTATTAGCCATGTGCAAACTGGTAATCAACAAGGTTCTCATCTTAAAGAAGCTCAAAGTGGAGAGAACTCGCACTTGTATGAACCTGAGCAAAATTCAACATTACCCCAATCAGAGCTTGTTCCTGATGGCAAAGCAAACCACTCATCTCAACAGTTCCAGCAATCGAAACTCTATCAGCAGTCAAAACCTACTCTACCTTTGCCTGAGAGAAATCAACATTCCACATTTTCACCTGTGAATGATGCTACAAGCCTACCTGCCAGAGTTTCTCTGTTAGGAAGTGGAAAGGATGGTCATTGTCTTAACTTTACTCCAGGCAGCCACAATAGATTGTCAAAAAAAGTTTTTGAAAGGGAGCAAGAAACGAACAACATTTTGGATATATCTGATTTCACCCCTCCTCGAATAAAGCAGAAGGCGGTGTCGGAAACTTTTTTGGAGACTGATCTCATGCCCCAATCTCAAAAATCTGACCAAAGAGTAGTAACAGATAATCAGACTTCGATAAGTAATGGTCAGTCTAGTCTCACTGTGTTGAGAGAGATGCTGCAGAAAAGGCAACAAAAAGCACAACAATTGGATGCTCGAAGTCCTCTTCCAAAACCACAGTTTCAAAGAAATATTTCTCATGCAAATGAACAAAATGAATTCAATAAAGGTTCTGCTGATGCAGACATCTCTGGTAGTACCGCTTTTGCTCATTCAAAATCTCCAAAAGATGCTTTCTCCAAAAAAACAAAAAATTCTCGAAGTGCCAAGCATGTACAGAAGAAAACCAAAACCACAAAAAAGGATTTGACTAAGAAATCTCAGGCTTCTCAATCCAAATGTCCTTTTTCCGATGACAGCCCTGTTTTCCATTCAGATGCCGGCTTTGATAGCTGTTATAGTTTTGATAATTTATCTCCTGAACTTCCCCAGTCATACAATTTTGATATCAATACCGTTGGACAAACTAGATACTGTACTATATATTCTGGATGCCAATTCATGCCGGCAGCTGAGCAAAATCTGCCTCAAAAGTTTCTGAGTGATGTTATTCAGGAGTCTGTTCCTGCCCAGACAATAATAGAGACCTGTATGTACAAATCTCAGAATAGTAAACCCCAACACCTCGAGCAGGTAGCTCGGTCCACAGACAGTACGGAGTGGGCTCGGCCTGACTCAATAAGCCCTGATCTTTTTGAGAAGTCCTCTTTAGACAATGGAGAAAAGTTGAAAGAATTGAATAATAATTCTAATGTGCCAGTTCAGAATGCACTATCAGCCTCTCCTGAGTCATCAGGTACGCATTTATCTGGAGTATCAATAATGGAGCTCAAAGACCAATCACCTATTCAATGTCTTGACTCTGTAGAAAATGAATCTTCCTGTAGTCCTATAGTGTCATCCAGCAGCCAGATAATGCTATTGGATGAGGGAAGTGGAAGAGAGTGTGACAAATCTGAGGTCTGTCTTTCTGGCCTTTCTACTGGTTCAAGTCCTAATGGAGCGATGGGATTTATTGGTGATGACATTGTACCGATGAGCTGTGAAGATCCAGAGCTCTGTGTTTCCAAATACAGCAATGATTCCCCAGTGACATCTCATGGTTCTTCAGCATCTGTCAGTTCGCCGTTACAAACCAAAAGTTATGTCAACCGTACAACAGGTGCCCATGTTTTAAAGCCTTTAATGTCACCACCAAGTCGAGAGGAAATAGTGGCAACTCTGCTTGATCATAACCTGGCAGAAACTGTCTACCAGGAGCCATTCTGCAGTGATCCTTCAGATGCTCCAGAAAAACCCTGGTAAGAGGTCTAATTACCCCTGTATCTAACTTAAAACTAAAAATAGTTTACACTCTAATAGTGTTGTTATACTTTGAAATATCTTGTTCAGATTATTCTAATGCAAGTTTGCTAATGCAGTGGTCCCCAACCTCCGGGCCTTGGACCGCTACATTACCGCGAAGAATGCAGTGGTGCGGCGGTAGTCGGAACGCACCCAGCACATCTTTAAGAAAAAAGCCAAAATAAACAAGCTCATTAATTAGGTGCTGCCCGGCACGAAAATGTCGGCCCAGGTCAGAGGCGATAGGCAATTGCCGATTGCATCACCTCTGATCTGGGCTGACATTTATGTGCCGGGTGGCACCTAATTAATTAGATTGTTTATTTCGCCTTTTTTCTTAAAGATGTGCTGGGTGCGTTGGACTACCACTGCATTCTTCACGGCAATTTATTGGTCCGCGGCCAGGAGGTTGGGGACCACTATGCTTATGTAACAAAAATGTCCTTGATATACAAGTTTCAACATTCCAAAACATGTTCCCTCTGTTATTTAAAAAATTCAGACCATGCCCTTCCCAAATTTTCCCTCTTGTCAACAGTTCAGAGTTCTTTTCTTTGTGTTAATGGAGTTGTTTTTGGAACAAACTTTATCTCCTATTTTCTCAGGCATGAGTCCTCCTAATATCGATAATACTTTTCGTTATCTGTTTATTGAAGGTTTTTGTTCTTTTATACAGTACTAGAATATTTTAAGAACTGTTTTGGTCTGCCGAATGTCACCAAAAGAAGTGAAAGGGATAACTCAGAATTTGCTCCAAAAGAATTTAGATTGGTGTTCCAAGCTACTACTTTGATATTCAATTTGTGCACCTCCCTTTTTGTTAGATTTTTTTCCAGTCAAGTGAGACATGTACCTTAGCTTTAATCTCATTGTGCCACTAATGAGGGATTTACCTGTTTTTGCGGGTCTTTACATATTTGAATCACAGCTATAGAATGTGTTCAATTTAGTAGTGGTGAATAGTTTATTTCTTGCAACACACGCAAAATGCTAGAGGAAGTTCTGCTGAAAGATTTCAGCCTGAAACGTTGACTGTACTCTTTTCCATAGATGCTGCCTGGCCTGCTGAGTTCCTGCAGCATTTTATGTGTGTTGCTGGATTTCCAGTATCTGCAGAATTTTCTCTTGTTTGTGTATTTCTTGCAGTGAATTTAGTCCACTTGGTCAGAACATCTTCATTCTGAAGAAATACAAGATGGTTTTCTGCTGCAGATAATCCAACCCCTGTGATGTGATTACCATATTCCAGCCTGAAGGGAGGTTGTCTGTATGTTTTCACGATACAGGCAACCCCTACGTTGTGTCCAGTTGGATAACAGAAATTATCTTGCAAGTTAATGCTCAAAAATTTGAGACATGGAATAAAATTTGCTCTTTCAGAATTTATGTGAAAAAAATAAATACAACTTTTTTTAAACTTTCGTTTAGTGACATGCAGATGAAGCAACTGTGCATTATGAAAAATTGTGACATAATTAACTAAAGCTGTAGGATTGAATATCAAGTCTCAAATTTTCTAGGAATATTGTATCATCTCCCCCAGTAGCATTGGAGGTTTGCTGAATTAGGGAATGTAGTTCCAAAAACATTTTGGAAATAATTTTATAAAGTGCAATGATTCAGTTAGACAAGTATCCGGAGTATTAACTAAGTGATATAGTAAAGGCCATTTGCTAGCAGAAAGAAAACTCCCTGCAAAGAAGCTAATGGCCAGGTGACTTATGTTTGCAACAAGTTTTGACTGTACTGATTATCAGTTTTAAGTATGCAAATTAAAGCTGCCTAGTAACAATTTATCCCTTTTCAAAGATCTTGAGTTTTCAACTGGAAACAGCTATAGTCTCCCCTTCTAAATAGGTATGCATATAAAATCTGTTCATTACTTTAGGTTAAATTCAGAAACATGTATTACCATTTCCTGGATTTGGTCATTCCAGCAATTTTCGTAATGATATAGCTGTGGCTTTTTAAAGCAGAAATAAACTGCTGGAAACATTCAGCAAGTCGGGTAGCGACCATGTAAAGGGCAAGTTAACTTTTCATGGATAGAGGACGAACAATTCAGTATCATTCTGAAGGGATGGTGGTATTGGAAAGTGGGTGTGGTTCGATAGGACAAGGAGAGTAGGTAGGGTGGGGCAAGGGTTGGCCAGAGGATGAGCTATAAATGAGAATTTGATCAACAGACTAATGGAGTAGTTGCAAACAGTATATTGTTCATAAAAAGTATTGAGAAAACAAAGACAGTTGGAGAGTGAAAACGTACAAAATAGGGTAAGATTTCTAAGATGTAGGAATGTGATCTGCCCAGTAGGTCAGGCTTTGCTAATGGGGGGGGGGGGGGGAGAGAGAAAAGGACCATTATCCTTCTGTGACCTTGTCCATTCTGATACAGACACATAAAGGAAGTATTTTAATACTCAGTTATACAGCTGCAGATCTGAAAATTGCAATGTACCCTCCAGTTTATGTTGGGCCTCATTGTAAAAGTGCAAGAGGTGACATACAGATGGAGAACTAGAGCAGCAGGGAACAGATAGCTTCTGTGGATTGAAGCTGGTGCTCCACAAAGGCTGCTTCACCCAGATAGATAATTTGGGTGTCAGGATAATGAGAAGTGGAGGTGAACGGACAGATGTTGCTTCTCCTGTGGTTACATGGGAAACTGCTGTAAGACTGGACATGGTTGGTGGTAAAGGAAGAATAGAGCAGTGAATTACAAACAGTAACAGTCCTTTTGAAATGCTGAAAGGGTGGGAAAGGAGTTGTATAAAATCCTAGCAAGTTTGGGACAGACTAATTGAGCTAGCTGTAGGTGTGTAGATTGGTAAAGGGTATTTGTCACCATTCTGTCTTCTGAGATAGAGAAAGATCAAAAGAGAAACGTCAGATGGACCATTGATGCTAAGAACATGATGGAAATTGACAGCAAAAGTTATGACATCTCTGAGTTTTGTATTGTAATGAGAAGAGTTGATGGAATGGACCCAAGTAGGACTGAAAGAAAGACTGTTCTATGTACAAAGTACGTATATGTCACCCAACACTACCATGATTGCCTATTTTCTTGTGGGCATTCATGGTAGAACAAAGAAACACAATAGAATCAGTGAAAAATTACACACAGAGACTGACAAATTGTCACAAATACAAAAAGAAACAAGTAATAATTAAGTGAATAAAACTGAGAACATGAGGTGTTCTCCTTGAGAGCTAGGCCAAAGGTTGTATTAATAATCTTGTATTCCACAAAAAGATGGATTTAGCTTTAAACAATGCAAGTTCCCTCAAATGTAGAGAATGTGTGTGGAGAAGTTATTGAATGTGAGAATGAGTCAAGCTAGGTGAATGAGTGTCAGTGGAGGGGAGCTAGTTGTGATATTGTTCAAGGAGGAAACTGAGGGACATTGGACTATCTTATTTGTGGTATAGACATCTACATCCATGGTAAAGATAAGTCGACTGGAACCAAGGAATTTGACTACTGAAAAAGTTGCAGAGGAGTTCTGAAAGTGTCACTAATTATAAATGTTAGAAATTGGACTGGCGAGAAAGAATAGAAGGGAAATTCAGAAGGGGTTGTGAAAAGGTGACAAAGTAAGGAAGTAGGTGGAATCAGAAGAATCTGGAGGAATTTAAGAGCTGTCTGAATTTGCGTCTTTGATGTCAGAAGGGAGGGATAAAGGTCATCTGCTGCAAATGTGAATCCAGTAAAGATTCGAGGTAAACTGCGGACCATGATAACTTTGAGTTAGAGTGAGGAGGTGTCTCAGAATAAGGTCGAGAGCATGCATGCAGGGCATTACACGTGGATCTCAGGGTGCACTGCGAAAATGAGGTTTCTCTGGTCCTTGCCTTCCAGACCATCCTTCACAATTTCCACCACCTTTAACCTCTCCCTCTCTCCTTTCAGCCATTCATAGAGACCAGTATCTCTGAGAATCTAGATTTGTTCCTCCACCTCTGCCATCCACTCCCTTTATAATGGGACTTGCTTATTCAGCTGCGGGAAATGCAAAACTTGTCCTTTCACCTCTTTTCCCACCATTCTGGGATCCAAATGATCTTCCTAGTTTAAGCAGCATTCCACTAGCAGAATTTACTGTACTGTATTTAGTGTTCACAGTGTGGTCTCCTCTACACTAGAGAAACCCAACTCAGACTGCATGGGCACTTTGCTAAATACCTATATTCTGACCATTAGGCCAACCCTAAGATGTTTGGTGCCTTCCAGTTTCATATATTTGTTTTTTTGGGGTTTAATTTTGTTTATTCATTTATTTAGAGTGATGCAGCACGGTAACAGGTTACTCCAGCTTAATAAGCCCACGCCACCCAGCTACACTCATGTGACCAATTAACCTATTAACCCTTTCATTGTAATGTTGGAGGAAACTGGAGCACCCAGACAAAACCAATGTGGTCATGGGGAGGCATAAAAAACTCCTTATAGACAGTGGTGGAATAGAACCTCGGTCACTGGCACTAACTGAGACACCCCATCCACTCCTGCTCATTTTCATTCTTCATCCCATTCCTACCCTGCTATAATAAGGCCCAGCATAAACTTGAAGGATAACAACTTGAGATGTGTCTAGATGTGTTGCTGAGTTCTGCGCCTGATATCAAACTCTACGGTTTCAGTAACCAGCTTTCTGTGTATCAGAATGGGTCAGGTAATATTCCCTCTCCATTCACACAGACCAGACCTGCTGGGCACACCCTGTAGCCCTTGCATTTCACAACTCCACTATTCCTTTATCTGTGTACTTGCTCTTTAACTGTCCTCCGTTGATAACTTTTATGAACAGTCAATTCTATGGCAAACTACCCCCATTAATCCGTTGACCAGATTACCGATTTGCAGCTTGTTCTCACAGCAGCCCTGACCTTGCCTTGCAGTAAAACTTGGGTAAATTGTAAGATGACTATTTGGAAATCACGGTGCTTTTCACTTTGGCTCACCAGGTGATGTTTCCTGTGCTTCCTTTCCATTCACCAGGTCCCAATTCCCTGCAGTCCCTTTCCAGTCATTGGGACCACCTCCACTTGCCACAGTCCCTTGAAACTGGGATGGTTTCTATTCTACTGTTTAATATCTAAAATGCAGTGAATTTAAAGTGTGTTAGAGTATTAATAGGAATGCATCCAATAATCTGAATTAACAGACTTGTTTTACTGTATTCCTTTTGACCTAATTGCCCATCATCCTTACAGCGTGATACTACCTTGTTTTCTTTCCTTCTGATGAGGGGGCTTCAACCTGAAACATTAATTCTGTTTCTCTTTCCATAGATGCTACCTCTGACCAGCTGAATATTTCCAACATTTCCTGTTTTTATTTCAGACTTCCATCATCTGCTGTTTTGTTTCTCGAGGCTTTTTAGAGGCATGGTTTGTCCCACTCCTAAATTCATGGGTCAAACAGAATGTAGAACAGCAATATTGGTTGCAATCACACCACATGCGAAGATTGCAGCATGTAAACCTAAGATGATTGTTGAAAGTGAAATGATTTTTACACATTTGCAGTTATGACTTCATTGGTTCATTACCTCAAACCAAAATTGATGCCCAAAACTCTGCTTAAATTCTACAAAATGAAAGTTTATATCAGTCATCCAATGAAATACCAGATATGAACACATCCTGGGAAAAAGGTGAAGAGCTATGTGCAAAAAGATTGTTTGAGCATGCCACATTAATTTGACATATTTGTGCTGTTTTTCCTCTCAAAGATGTGACCTAATTTGCTGAATATTTCCAGTACTTTCTGCTTTTATTTCAGTGTTCCAGTCTCAGCAGTATTTTACTTGTAGGTTTTAGAATGATCCTAGCAATTATTGTCTCCTTTGAAACTTAATTAAGCGACTTTTGTCCTGCTGACTAAATCATTCTTTCCATCAAAAATAGGGAGATTGGAGGCCGAATTTTGACAGTTGAAACCAGGTTACCCAATGAATTGCCAGAGTTTGATGGTGATTTTTCACTGGAAGGCCTGCAGTTCTGGAAGATGGCTTTATCAGCAATGACACAAAATGCTAGGCCTGGCTCTCCTGCCTTTACTGGAAGTAGGCAGTCTGCTGCTCAGGTAGCAGGCATTGCCTCAGGAACTTCTGAAGACTGTAAGATTATAATACTACCATGCAAAAACCCTCCTAGTTTACAAAGGGTGCAGTTGTGGCTTCAGGCAAAACGCGAGTATGACCATTCAAAGAAATGTTCAAAAAGTCAGGGTGCTGTAACCGAGAATGCCAACCAGGATCAGTGCTTGCAGCCTTCACAAGCTGATCAAGCTTCCACATCTGAAAAGGTGGCTACTGCATTCTCTTCAATTACAGTTGAAGAACAAGCAGCAGAGCAGACTTGTGAAAACAACCCCTCTCCTGAACCACCACTCCTGAGAACACCGGAGCAGAAGCAGAGGTCTCCAAGCCATGTATCTAAAGTGGCTGAGCTATTTGAAGATGAGGATGATTACTACCGTGCATATAGTTCTCCTGATTCACCACTGATATCTCCATGGCAGCAACCAGCTTCCCCCAATACAAGACAGTGGGAGCCAAATGAAGGCAAGGATGTAGCTGATGCATCACTAGACATCAACAGGGAGACTACAGATGATTTTCCATCACCGACCCAGAGCAGTATATCTCCAAGTACTGGACAGAGTGATGAACAGCTAATGGAAAACTCCCCCCTTCAGCCTAAAAGAGAAGCTGCTCAGAGTTCTCTTTCTGTTCTACATAGCACACCCTTGATACACAGAAATAAAAAGGATGGAATTCCGGAAGTACTTTACTGTACTCCTATACAAATGGGTGAGTAATCATACTTGTGATAGAAATTGTATGTTAAAGAGGAACTGTAATTATAATTAATGCATTTCATGTTGGAATTCCAGTTTAGCATCTTTATATGGGCTTTGGTATGTTACTTATTAAAAAATAAATGAATTACACTCAGTAGCCACTTTATTAGGTACACCTGATCGTGAGTGCAATGTTAATCAGCCAATCGTGTGGTTGCAGCTCAGTGCATAAAAACAGGTAGACGGTCAAGCAGTTCATACCAAATATCAGAATGGGGAAGAAATGTGATCTAAATGATTTTGACTGTAGAATGATTGTTGCTGCTAGATGGTGGTTTGAGTATCTCAGAAACTGCTGATCTCCTGGGATTTTCACACAGCAGTCTTTAGAGTTCAGAGAATGGTGCGAAAATTTTATTTTAAATCGAGTGAGTAGCAGTTCTGAGGAAAAGATGCCTTGTTAATGAGACGGGTTGGAGGAGAATGACCAGACTGGTTGAAGGTGACATTGGCTCAAACAACCTCACATTCCAACAGTGGTGTGCAGAAGTGCATTTCTGAACACACTTTCGAACTTTGAGGTGGATGGCCAACAGCAGAAGACACCACAATGGATTCCACTCCTCTACCAAATAAAGTGGCAACTGAGTGTATACAGTGCTTGTAAAAAAAAAGTGAGTCCCACAGCTAATCACCTCAGGACCTCAAGTGCAACACAATTTGCCTGGTCCTTCGTGCCCACCCCTATCTCACGCTTACAGTTATAGACAAAAGTGAATGTTGCCTTTGTGCTTAAATAGAAAAGGACAAAGTAATGCAGGTAGTACGGCCATCTGAAGCAAGGCAAGGCTATCCAGTCCAAAAACCTGCTCTGTTATTCAATGGCTGGGCCATCTCTCAGCACCACATTCTGCACTAGATCTATATCCCCTCAATTCCTGGAATATCTAAAAGTGCTTTGAATATACAGTGCCTACTTAAAAAGTAATCATCCCCCTTGGAAGTTTTCATGTTTTATTGTTTTACAACATTGAATCACAGTAGATTTAATTTGGCTTTTATTGACACTGATCAACAGAAAATATTCTGACCATATTCTGAATATGTATATTCGATCCTGATCACTGTCTGTGTGAACTTTGCACATTCTCCCTGTGAGAAATTTTCTCTCAATGCTCTTAGTTCCCTTACACATCCCAAACACAAGCAGGTTGGTAATTGACTGCAGTAAATTTCTCCTAAAGCCTGAATTCTGGGGGTGTTGATAGTAATGTGGGGAAAATATAAAGGAATCATTACAGATAGGTTCTTAATGGTCAGCATGGACTTGGTGAGCTGGAGGCTCTTTTTCTGTTCGGTAGGAGTGACTTGTGCTTTAGCAGAATGTGCTTATGAACATCTTTGTTTAATATATAAATTATTTAAACTTATTCAGAGCCCAGACAGCAGAAGATAATTCAAAGAAGGGCCAGTAATTCTGACACCTTGAGAAAAGTGCTGCTAACAACTCAACTTAAGGTAACTCCCTTTTTTTAAAAAAAAAATTGCTGTCACTGATACTGGAGTAACAGGTCAGTTACTTCACTTGCAACTTGTAGCTCACTTCTATTCAGCATAGGCATTTAATTTCTTAAATGTTTTGAGTCAAGAACTGGTAGGTAAATGACATTGCCAATGTCTTCAACAATAATTTCATGGTCACCTTTGATGTCAGTTTGTTAAAATAGTAGAATTTGAGCTTTTATCTCAAAATTGATGGTTCAGATTTCTGGTATGGTTATAGCACTAACAACCTGTATGCTGATGACCTGTGGTCTATAATCTATGTTGCTCATGGATGCAATAGCTAAACAGTATACTTGACAATGCTTCCTCCCGCTCTGCCTCCGATGAAGTCCCCATTTTATTCTCCCAGTTCGTCAGTTCTCTGTTGTATCTGCTCTGATTCCACACAGGTTCCTCTGAGCTGCTTTCCTCCCTCCTGAATTGTCGTTTCTTCTCTACCATTGTTGACAGAGCCCTTGACCTCATCTAATATCTGCACCACCACTTACACCCCCCTCTTTTCATAGCTACAGCAAGGATAAACTTCCCCTGGGTCTTGCTTTCCAGGTCATTGAGATCTAACTGATTCCTGACTCAATATTGCGTTCTATAAATTCAGGAACTTGCTTTCTGTTTGTATCAACTGGTCACTTTGGATCTTCCATCTAATCTTGTCTCCGTTTTCCCTTCTGCAACTCTGAATTGCACATTTATTTTCACTCTAACTATCCTCACTTCACAGCTTTTTCACTCGTTTCACCTTCTTTCTTTCTACCTTTCTCAACAGTCTATCTTCATGGCACCCCTCACCTCCACCCCGCTCTCTCCACACCTAAAACACATTTGTTTTAACAGAAACATAGAAAACCTACAGCACAATACAGGCCTCTCGGCCCACAAAGTTGTGCCGAACATGTCCCTACCTTAGAAATTACTAGGGTTACCCATTGCCCTCTATTTTTCTAAGCTCCATGTACCTATCCAAAAGTCTCTTAAAAGACCCTATCGTATCTGCCTCCACCACTGTTGCCAGCAGCCCATTCCACGCACTCACCACTCTGCTTTTTCAAAAAAAGAACAACACCTTACCCTTGACATCTCCTCTGTACCTACTCCTCAGCACCTTAAACCTGTGTCCTCTTGTGGCAACCATTTCAGCCCTGGGGAAAAGCCTCTGACTATCCATACGATCAATGCCTCTCATCATCTTATACATCTCTATCAGGTCATTTCTCATTCTCCGCCGCTCTAAGGAGAAAAGGCCGAGTTCACTCAGCCTGTTTTCATAAGACATGCTCCCCAATCCAGGCAACATCCTTGTAAGTATCCTCTGCACCCTTTCTATGGTTTCCGCATCCTTCTTGTAGTGAGGCGACCAGAACTGAGCACAGTACTCCAAGTGGGGTCTGACCAGGGTCCTATATAGCTGCAACATTACCTCTCGGCTCCTAAGTTCAATTCCATGATTGATGAAGGCCAATACACCGTATGCCTTCTAAACCACAGAGTCAACCTGAGCAGCTGCTTTAAGTGTCCTGTGGACTCAGACCCAAGATCCCTCTGATCCTCCACACTACCAAGAGTCTTGCCATTAATGCTATATTCTGCCAGCATATTTGACCTACCAAAATGAGCCACTTCACACTTGTCTGGGTTGAACTCCATCTGCCACTTCTCAGACACGAGGAATTCTGCAGATGCTGGAAACTCAAGCAACACACATCAAAGTTGCTGGTGAACGCAGCAGGCCAGGCAGCATCTCTAGGAAGAGGTACAGTCGACGTTTCAGGCCGAGACCCTTCGTCAGGACTAACTGAAAGAAGAGCTACTAAGAGATTTGAGAGGGGGAGGGGGAGATCCGAAATGATAGGAGAAGAGAGGAGGGCCCAGTTTTGCATCCTATCAGTGTCCCACTGTAACCTCTGACAGCCCTCCACACTATCCACAACATCCAACCTTTGTGTCATCAGCAAACTTACTAACCTTTCTCATTCAGGTCATTTATAAAAATCACAGAGTAGGGGTCCCAGAACAGATCCCTGGGGCACACCACTGGTCACTGACCTCCATGCAGAATATGACCTGTCTACAACCACTTTTTGCCTTCTGTGGGCCAGCCAGTTCTGGATAAACGAAACAATGTCCCCTTGGATCCCATGCCTCCTTACTTTCTCAATAAGCCTTTCATGGGGTACCTTGTCAAATGCCTTGCTGAAATCCATATACACTACATCTACTGCCTCTTCCTTCATCAATGTGTTTAGTCACATCCTCAAAAAAATTCAATCAGGCTCGTAAGGCACGACCTGCTCTTGACAAAACCATGTTGACTATCCCTAATCATATTATACCTCTCCAAATGTTCATAAGTCCTGCCTCTCAGGATCTTCTCCATCAACTTACCCAACCACTGAAGTAAGACTCACTGGTCTATAATTTCCTGGGCTATCTCTACTCCCTTTCTTGCATAAAGGAACAACAGCTGCAACCCTCCAATCCTCCGGAACCTCTCCCGTCCCCATTGATGATGCAAAGATCATCGCCAGAGGCTCAGCAATCTCCTCCCTTGCCTCCCATAGTAGCCTAGGGTACATCTCATCTGGTCCCGGTGACAACAACTTGATGCTTTCCAAAAGCTCCAGCACATCCTCTTTCTTAATATCTACATGCTCAAGCTTTTCAGTCTGCTGCAAGTCATCACTACAATCACCAAGATCCTTTTCCATAGTGAATACTGAAGTAAAGTATTCATTAAGTGCCTCTGCTATTTCGTCCGGTTCCATACGCTCTTCCCCACTGTCGCAGTTGATTGGTTCTATTCTCTCACGTCTTATCTTCTTGCTCTTTACATACTTGTACAATGCCTTGGGGTTTTCCTTAATCCTGCCTGCCAAGGCCTTCTCATGGCCCCTTCTGGCTCTCCTAATTTCTTCCTGTTAGCATTATAATCTTCTAGATCTCTAACATTACCTAGCTCTCTGAACCTTTTGTAAGCTTTTCTTTTCTTCTTGGCTAGATTTATTACTGCCTTTGTACACCACAGTTCCTGTACCCTACCATAACTTCTCTGTCTCATTGGAACATACCTATGCAGAACTCCACACAAATATCCCCTGAACATTTGCCACATTTCTTCCATACTTTTCTCTGCGAACATCTGTTCCCAATTTAAGCTTCCAATTTCCTGCCTGATAGCTTCATAATTTCTTTACTCCAATTAAATGCTTTTCTAACTTGTCTGTTTCTATCTCTCTCCAATGCTATTGTAAAGGAGATAGAATTATGATCACTATCTCCAAAATGCTCTCCCACTGAGAGATCTGATACCTGACCAGGTTCATTTCCCAATACCTAATCAAGTACAATCTCTCCTGTTGTAGGCTTATCTACATATTGTGTCAAGAAACCTTCCTGAACACCTAACAAACTCCACCCCCATCTTAAACCAAACAACAGGAATTCTGCAGATGCTGGAAATTCAAGCAACACACATAAAAGTTGCTGGTGAACGCAGCAGGCCAGGCAGCATCTCTAGGAAGAGGTGCAGTCGACGTTTCAGACCTCTTCCTGGAGATGCTGCCTTGGCCTGCTGTCCTGACGAAGAGTCTCGGCCTGAAACGTCGACTGCACCTCTTCCTAGAGATGCTGCCTGGCCTGCTGTGTTCACCAGCAACTTTTATGTGTGTTGCCCCATCTTAAACCCCTTGCTTTAGGTAGATGCCGATCGATATTTGGGAAATTATAATCTTCCATCACGGCAATTCTGTTATTATTACAGCTTTCCAGGATCTGTCTCCCTGTCTGCTCCTCGATATCCTTGTTACTATTAGGTGGCCTAGAAAAACACCCAGTAAAGTTATTGACCCCTTCGTGTTCCTAACTTCCACCCACAGAGACTCCATAGACAATCCCTCCATGACGTCCACCTTTTCTGCAGCGGAGACACAATCTCTGATCAACAGTGCCATGCCCTCACCTCTTTTGCCTCCCTCCCTTTCCTTCCTGAAACATCTAAAACCCGGCACTTGAAGTAACCATTCCTGTCCCTGAGCCATCCAAGTCTCTGTAATGGCCGCCACATCATAGCTCCAAGTACTGATCCACGCTCTAAGCTCATCCGCTTTGTTCACAATACTCCTTGCGTTAATCTGAAATGTTTCTCTTTCCGCAAATATTGCCAGTCTTGCTGAGCCAGAATTCTAGCATCTGCATTTTGTTTTCTATTTTCATAGTTCTGGAGATTGAAACACTGAAACATTGAAACACTTTTCAGGTCTATCAAGTCCAAATTAACTTTTGAGTACTCATATACACATACTAATTGTATTTTATTTTTTACACTGCCCCCAGATTTTACCATTTGCCTATACACTAGGGCTAACTTGCTAGCAGCCAAGTAACCTATCAACTCACTGTCTATTGTGCTAAGTTCATGGAATTATCAATTTTCCAAACTTTCAAACTACTTTAGAACATTATCTATGCTCAGAGTACATTTGTGATAGATGTTGATATAACAGTTGTGTTACTGTGAGCTTCATTTATAATGGCTCTTGTTACTCCAGATATTGTGTGACTTGGGAAGATGTTCAAATTAATTGGCATACTGAAGATCCCTGTGTTCATGAGAATCCATGGCACTTGTCAACTTCATGAGTTTGCATAATGGACATGCAAATAGAGCAGCATATACAGGGGAAAATCCATGTGGATGATGTAAAAACAAACTGCTGGAAGTGATCTGCAATCAGGCACCATCTGTGGACAGAAATAAGTGATGTTTCAAGTCAAAGATTTTACAACATTGACCTGAAACAGAGTCTCTTCTGTGATGTTTCCACTGACACTGCCTGACCTATTAAGTATTTACAGTATTTTGTTTCCATTTACACGTGTATAACCACTGGAGCCTTATTCCTGCAGACTTCCACAATCACAACCGTATTATTTATAGCGTTGTTTTGAGGTATGAAGTTGCGTAGTATTATGATTGTAGGATCATTTCTCTTTGAGGTAATTCAAGATTCCTTGTTGCTTCTCCCATTGCATATTACATATAGAGAAATTCATTTGCAATTAATATAATATTCTAATGTTGCCATTTTACTTATAGAAAACTCCATGATTTTGTTTATGCACTCTTGCAGAATCAGTTTGCTGCTCAGTCTGATAAGAAAAGTGTGTCCCAGATAGAAGGACCAACTTTAAACAACTCTTATGGCTTCAAAGTCAGCCAACAAAATCTACAGGACGCAAAAGCTTTGCATGAGGTATCGTATCATAGTCTTGACTTAAGTTCCTAGTTCTTTCAAGCCATGCCTTTCTTATAATTAAAGTTTCTTTTGTAATTTAGTTTTTAAGTGTGGTGAACTGGGACTGCTAAATTAAATTAAATTGAACACCTATGCTCTGTCTGTCAGAGAAAGCAGGATCTCCCAGTGGCCACACATTTTAATTCCACATCCCATTCCCATTCTGACATGTCTATCCACGGCCTCCTCTACTGTAAAGATGAAGCCACACTCAGGTTGGAGGAACAACACCTTATAGTCCGTCTGGGTAGCCTCCAACCTGATGGCATGAGCATTGACTTCGCTAACTTCCGCTAATGCCCCACCTCCCCCTCGTACCCCATCCGTTATTTATTTATATACACACATTCTTTCTCTCTTTCTCCTTTTTCTCCCTCTGACTATACCCCTTGCCCATCCTCTGGGTCCCCCCCCCCCCCATTGTCTTTCTCCCCGGACCTCCTGTGCCATGATCCTCTCATATCCCCTTTGCCAATCACCTGTCTAGCTCTTGGCTCCATCCCTCCCCCTTCTGTCTTCTCCTATCATTTTGGATCTCCCCCTCCCCCTCCCACTTGCAAATCTCTTTACTAACTCTTCCTTCAGTTAGTCCTGACGAAGGGTCTCGGCCTGAAACGTCGACTGTACCTCTTCCTAGAGATGCTGCCTGGCCTACTGCGTTCACCAGCAACTTTGATGTGTGCTGCTAAATTAAATGTTGCATATGTACTGTAGGCATCATGGTGTTTTTGTGCAAAAAGGGCTGGTTTGCATCTCTATACAGTAGCGCCTTTAAAGATTTTGTGCTGTACCAAAGAACTTTGTGGTCAATAATTTACTTTCGAAGTGTATTGAAATTGTGCTGCAGAAGCAAACTGCTACAAACAGCACTAGATCTTTCTTTGTGAGGTTGAAATAAAGAATAGATGCTGGCCAGGGCACCGGGATCAAGTTTGCTGTTCTCTGAACTGGAGGTGACTGAAGCTATGAGACAGCAGTGCTAGATAATGCTGCACTACATTGCCGCCTTTTATCTTTGGCCTGAGTAGGCTGGTGAAACCAAGGTCTTACCCCTCATCAAAAAAAGCTGCAGTTCTGCACTGAATTGACTGTTTGTGTTTTAGTATTCATTTTTCTAGAAATAGGCTTAAACTCACAATCTGTGACTCAGTGAATGCTACCAACTAAAATAACTCCCCTCCCCCCTCCCCAACCAATAACGCAAGTGGAAGGAAAATGAAGGAGAATATGACGTCAGGTTGTTTGGTCAAAGCTTGGATTAATAAATGAGGTAACAAGTTAGGAATGCTTCATTATCTTATCTTGCACATTCGATGGCAGCAGCTTAGAACTATATTTACAATTATCTAAGCCAATCAAATAATTTTACTGTATTTTTAACCTGTTTCACTTGTGCTTTTGATCTAGAAGACCAGGGAAATCTGGGAGTATAGACACAGAGATCACTAAAGTCACAATGCAGGATAATGAGGCCATCATCATTCATCAAAGTTAATATGTTAAAGAGAAAATAGAAAAGCTGTGTTAAATGTAGAGAACTTTGTGATTTGTTTATTTAAGTGAGATCCGAACTTGTTTCTGTTTACAGGTGCAGTACCTGGTACTCATGAGCATGGAGTTGCATGCTCGCACAAGACGTGATTTAGAACCTGACCCGGAATTTGATCCCATCTGTGCCTTATTCTACTGTATTTCTTCCGATGCAGTGCTTCCAGAAACAAATAAGACTGAGATCATTGGTGCTATAGTAATTGATAAAAATCATGTCAGCACTCATAGAGGTATGAAGCATAGAATAATAAGGATATAAACCAGAGAATATAAAAGTTATTTAAGGACAGTTTTGGTATTAGTGCTGATTATTTGTGGAGTAACTGCTAAAATAGTATTCTCAAGAGTGGGCAAATCAGATAGCTAATTTGTTTATATTTGTTTTCGAATGTAGTATATTATTGTCCTGGATCTGCTTTGAGAATCTATTGACTATATGCAGCACTCAGTAAATTGAAAAGGAAAATATTTAAAATAAATCCCACGGAATTGGTTATTTTATTGGGTTTAATATATAATTTAAGTCAGGGTTTCCCAATCTGCAGTCCACAGATCCCTTCATTAATGGTGGGGGTCCGTGGCATAAAAAAGGTTGTGAACCCCTGATCTAAGTATTTCATTTTTCAATCATCTGGATTTGTTTGACCAACTAAGCATATTCAAGCGTTATACAGTATAACGGCAACAGCTTGCATGTAATGCCTTTAAGCATTCCATTTCTTATCTGAATAGACTTTTAAGGTCACAGTTTCACTCAGTAGGTATCTAGATCTAGCCAATCCAGGTTGATGACCTGTAGCATGGTTGAAAAAAAAATTAGAATCTCAGGTCAACAATTCAAATATCTCCCTCGCTCATAAAATTTGGATGGTGTTATTTTTCTAGCCTCTAATCCCCCAAATCTGGGGATCCTGTAATGTTTTAAGCATTTTACAGATATCACAGTGGAGATCATTTCTGGTTTCTCCCCAGTGAGAAAAATTCCAAGCTCAGACCATGAGGTAGCAGCTATGGCAAGGAAGCTCATCCTCTGTTCCTACTGGAACTCGACCAATTTGGTACTTGCCATTGATGGAACCTGTTACCTTTCTAATCTATGTGGTTCTGTAAATAAACACATTAAGTAACAGATGACAAACTTTTAATCTAAACTTGAATTAAAAAGATTACATCTCTGTTACATCATAGTCATGACTATCACTATGAAATCCTGGCCTTACCCAAGGTGTCCAGTTACTGAAAAAAGAATACAGCTGTACATCTCTTATATGTTGTAACATCTATGTAATTTTCTATATCTATTGTAAGCATAGAAAATGCTAATGTGACATTACAGGAATTTGATAACTTGTTTAATTTCGGCAAGTAACAATGCCCAACTTATGCCAGAATACTTGAATTGATGGGCAATGTTCTATCTGATCTTGTTAGCACAAAATTTCAAGTCTTAACCCAAGTTATTTGAAACAATATTCATTCGTTATTTCAGAACTCAGGACCCAGGCCCCACTGCTTGTTAGATCTGGTGTCACAGGTCTTCAAATCTCTTATGTGAATGATGAGAAGGAGTTGTTTCAGGAGCTGGTGCATAACATCAGAAGGTACTATTTGCACTTGGTTATTATTGGAACACTAGTAATTTCTTGAGCCCTCATGCCTGCCTCAGCCTTCTAAGGTACCTGTGTCTCATCCAGATCTGAATAGAATAAGCAGGTTGCTAACATTGGCAGTGAAGCAGTATAGAGATAGATGAATGAGAGCTGGATAGCTTTGCCATTCCTTATCTTTAGAAATTAATTGCTGACTGTCAGCATGTAGGTGAAGAATAGCATCTCAAGGACAGATCCCTATGCTGTATGGGTCCTTGATATGAGGCAGGAAAGAGGCTGTTGCTGGAACTCGTCCATGTCTGCTGTTCACTCATTCTCACTTGGCTTCTGTGCTGTCCTGACTTCATCAGTAAAGCTGAAATGAAAACAGCAGACATTGAGTGTCACCTAAGGTGTGAGAAGGAATCTGAGGCTGCCAAAAAAGTGAAGAAATTATAGATTCGGATTCATTTATTTATCATGTGTACATCAAAGCGTACAGTGAAATGCATTGTTTGTACTAATAACCGACACAACGTAAGGATGTGCTGGGGGCAGCCCACAAGTGTCATCACACATTCCATCGCCAACAATGTGTGCCCACAATGTTCAGCAGAACAACACAAGCAACTGTAACAGCAAAGCAAACCTCTTTTATTCACACACACTCACATTGAGCACACACCCCATCAACCCCAAGTCCAGCTCCCTCCAGGCTTCAGGCCTCCAACCTCCAGTCCTTGGCCCGGATTCACAGACATGAGGTTACTGACATCCGGACATGGCAACTCCATGGGGTTCAACCAACTAATTCACTGGCTTCTTTGTTCAACCTTCAGGCTTTGACCTCTGGTATCAACCCCAGAATGCACTGACCGTGGGACTTTGAACTCCGTATCTTGACTTCTGGCGTGGATCTCTGACCCTGGGATGCACTAACCTGGTGGGGGGTGGGGGTGTGTCACCAGCCCTTGTCCTCAGGGCCAGACAACTAAGATCATAGACCACAGGGATATCTGGCCTTCATCCTTGGTGCTTGCTGACCTGACCCCCAGGGAATATTAGCCCTTTGACCACGGAGCACTCTCACCTGGTCTCCTGCCTTTGGCTGTTCACTTACTGCTGCTAACTACTAACACCCTATTCATCTCTCTCCCTAAACCCTAACCTGACCCCATAACTCCCCTCACTGTCTCCAAAACCATCCCTACAGACCTAAAAAAGCAGCAAATCCAAGGCGTGACTTTGATAGGCATCACAGAAATAAAATCAGAAAATGCTACGGCCTGCAAAGTAGTGCAGCACAGTTTCAGTGACTAGGTTCACTCCTTGAACTCTTGCAGAGTTTTCACATCTGCTGTGACTCCAGGCATTCCAGTTTCCTCCCACGTACCACAAACGGGTGGTTTACTAGGTTCATTGGCCATTGTAAATTACTTGAGTGTGTCAGTAAATTATGGAATCTGAGAGGATGTGGTAAGAATGTGAAGAAGAGATTACAAGAAATATTAGTGAGAGAGTATGTATCCTTATTTAGCATAGATTTGTACCGAAGCCTAAAAGCACACACTCAACGATTAAGGAACACCTTCCCCTCTGCCATCTGATTTCAAAGGTACACTTAATGTCAGAGAAATGTATAGAGTATACATCCTGAAATGCTTTTTCTTCGCAACTATCCTCGAAAACAGAGGAGTGGGGCTGGCTGGTGACGCAACGACATTGGCACTGGACCCAGGAGCAGAGGTTTCCGGGTTTGAAACTAACCGGGTCCGCCCCCGAGCACATTTTCCATCTGTGCCAGGTTGAGTGTCGAGACTGCAACTCGACCTCATAAAACAAAGGGAAAATACTGCAATGTCTGTGTGAGGAATGGTGCCCCACACAGTCAGTCTCCCTCTCTCTCTTCCCCCCCTCTTCCCCCCCTCTTCCCCCCCTCTTCCCCCCCTCTTCCCCCCTCTCTTCCCCCCTCTCTTCCCCCCCTCTTCCCCCCTCTCTCCCCCTCTCTTCCCCCCTCTCTTCCCCCCCTTCCCCCTCTCTTCCCCCCCTCTCTTCCCCCCCTCTCTTCCCCCCCTCTCTTCCCCCCCTCTCTTCCCCCCCCCTCTCTTCCCCCCCTCTCTCCCCCCCCTCTCTTCCCCCCCTCTCTTCTCTCCCCCCCTCTCTTCCCCCCTCTCTTCCCCCCTCTCTTCCCCCCTCTCTTCCCCCCTCTCTTCCCCCCCTCTCTTCCCCCCCTCTCTTCCCCCCTCTCTTCCCCCCCTCTCTTCCCCCCCTCTCTTCCCCCCCTCTCTTCCCCCCCTCTCTTCCCCCCCCTCTCTTCCCCCCCCTCTCTTCCCCCCCTCTCTTCCCCCCCTCTCTTCCCCCCCTCTCTTCCCCCCTCTCTTCCCCCCCCTCTCTTCCCCCCTCTCTTCCCCCCCTCTCTTCCCCCCCTCTCTTCCCCCCTCTCTTCCCCCCCTCTCTTCCCCCCTCTCTTCCCCCCTCTCTCTCCCCCCTCTCTTCCCCCCCTCTCTTCCCCCCTCTCTTCCCCCCCTCTCTTCCCCCCCTCTCTTCCCCCCCTCTCTTCCCCCCTCTTCCCCCCTCTCCCCCCTCTCTTCCCCCCCTCTCTTCCCCCCCCTCTCTTCCCCCCCCTCTCTCCCCCCCCTCTCTTCCCCCCTCCCCCCTCTTCCCCCCTCTCTTCCCCCCCCTCTTCCCCCCTCTCTTCCCCCCCTCTCTTCCCCCCCTCTCTTCCCCCCCTCTCTTCCCCCCCTCTCTTCCCCCCCTCTCTTCCCCCCCTCTCTTCCCCCCCTCTCTTCCCCCCCTCTCTTCCCCCCTCTCTTCCCCCCCTCTCTTCCCCCCCCCTCTCTTCCCCCCCCTCTCTTCCCCCCCCTCTTCCCCCCTCTCTTCTCTTCCCCCCCTCTCTTCCCCCCCCTCTCTTCCCCCCCTCTTCCCCCCTCTCTTCCCCCCCCTCTTCTCTCCCCCCCCCTCTCTTCCCCCCTCTTCCCCCCTCTCTTCCCCCCTCTCTTCCCCCCTCTCTCCCTCTTCCCCCCTCTCTTCCCCCCTCTCTTCCCCCCTCTCTTCCCCCCTCTCTTCCCCCCTCTCTTCCCCCCCTCTCTTCCCCCCTCTCTTCCCCCCCCTCTCTTCCCCCCTCTCTCCCCCCCCTCTCTTCCCCCCCTCTCTTCCCCCCCCTCTCTTCCCCTCTCTTCCCCCCCTCTCTTCCCCCCCTCTCTTCCCCCCCTTCTCCCCTCTCTTCCCCCCTCTCTTCCCCCCCTCTCTTCCCCCCCTCTCTTCCCCCCCTCTCTTCCCCCCCCTCTCTTCCCCCCCTCTCTTCCCCCCCTCTCTTCCCCCCCCTCTCTTCCCCCCCCTCTCTTCCCCCCCCTCTCTTCCCCCCCTCTCTTCCCCCCCCTCTCTTCCCCCCCTCTCTTCCCCCCTCTCTTCCCCCCTCTCTTCCCCCCTCTCTTCCCCCCTCTCTTCCCCTCTCTTCCCCCCTCTCTTCCCCCCTCTCTTCCCCCCCTCTCTTCCCCCACCTCTCTTCCCCCCCTCTCTTCCCCCCCTCTCTTCCCCCCCTCTCTTCCCCCCTCTCTTCCCTCTCCCCCCTCTCTCCCCCCCTCTCTTCCCCCCTCTCTTCCCCTCCCCCTCTCTCTTCCCCCCCCCTCTCTTTCCCCCCCCTCTCTTCCCCCCCCCAAAAAGTCATGAAAAATCCATCATCATGGATGGCAGACACACACGCACAGACTCGCATGCAGGCACACACAAAAAAAAAACAGAGTAGTGCCCAAAGAATGAATGACAGTTAAATGTTAGAACACGGAAGTCCTCCCCAGCTCCCCTCCTGCGCATAAGCAATGATCCCCCTCCCCCCCCCGCCACCGGCAAAAAAAGCATCAGCGCCTGCCACTGAGCATTCTAGCATGCAGCAAAAGCAACAGTAAAGATGCAGACATGCAGTACTCCAAAGACTTACGCATTCACCCTGTATTTGACATACCACAGGTTTTCTCTCTCTCCCTAATAAAGGGAGAAAGAGATGTCTCCGTTTCACAGCAGGAGGGGAGACATAACAAACAACTCGCTGGTTTACAATGTTAAAAGCCCATTGCGTTACTTTTTCCGAGCTCTGTGCCGAAAGATTACATGTCTCTGATTACACAGCCAAAGATCTTCCAGCTCACATGACACACCGGTCCGGGACACTACCCTTCGATCCACCCATCTCCAGAGCCCCGAGATCCTAGGCCTCCAAAGGCGAGCCAAACTTTTAGGCCGCAGCCTTGGCGTGTCGGATAAGGGCCAGTCATGACACACCGAGAGCGGGTCCCATTCCCACAAAGAACCAAAGTCAGTGTGTAACTCCAGGTTAGGGTCTTCAAAAGAACCCTGAAAGGGGAAAAAAAGAGATACTACAGATAGAAATAGAGCTGATTCCGAAGATGCAAGCAAAGGAGTCGCCATTTAGCGCCATCTTGACTAAGCTCCGCCCTCAAATGAACATTGAACCCATGAACCCTACCTTGCTACTTTTTTACTTCTGTTTTTGCACAAATTTAATTTAACTTTTTTTTTAACTGTAATTCAGTTGTTTCCCGATATTATCATGTATTGCATTGTACTGCTGCTGCAAAGTTAACAAATTTCATAACTTATGCCGGTGCTATTAAACCTGATTCTGATGGGCTGTAAGCCCTCCTATGTCATAAGGAAATCTGGAAATGCTAATAGCACTTAGCAGGTCAGGAAAGAGAAGCAGAATTAATGTTTCAGGTTAAAACACCTTTTATCAGAAGTCTTAAGTCCATATTGAAGTTTTAATTTTTCTGAAAACTTGATCTGGTTTTTGTTTTCATTTGAAACAATATGTACTTGTAAAGTAATGGCATTAAACTCCCATTTATTAGGTATGACCCTGATATTTTGCTGGGATATGAAGTTCAGATGCATTCATGGAGCTACCTTTTTCAGCGAGCTGCTGCCCTGGAGGTTGAACTCTGTCAGATGGTCTCCCGAGTTCCAGGTAATGCAGTCAAATTGGCAAGTGCGCTTTTATATTTTTAAAAAAAAAGAAGCTTCATTTTACCATTCAATGCTGAATGCCAGCATCTGGGAACTCTGTTTATGTGGAGTTAATAGCATAACAATGGGTTATTCAGTCAATGGCTTTGTGGCTTTTTTATATAATATACGCAAGCCTCCTCAATTTCACTCATTTAATCTAGTCATTATAATCCTTGTAACAAACAGAATGCTGGAGGAACTCAGCAAGCCGGGCAGCATCTATGGAAAAGAGTACAGTCGGTGTTTCGGGCCAAGACCCTTCATCTTGGCTTGAAACATCGACTGTACTTTTTTCCATAGACACTGCCTGGCCTGCTGAGTTCCTCCAGCATTTTGTGTGTATTGCTTGGATTTCCAGTATCTGCAAATTTTCTCTTGTTTGAGAATGCTGGAGGAACTCAGCAAGTCAGGCAATATGTATGGAGAGAAGTGGGTAGTCGAGACTTCAGGTTGCAATCTCACATCTGGATTAATTCTGATTCTGGTCTCAGTCATCAGTCCAGATAGATGAAGGTCTCAACCCAAAATGCCGATTTCCACCACAGCTTCTACTTGACCTGCTAAGTTTGTTCTCCCATTTTGTTTATTGTTGCAGATTTCAGCATCTGCTGTACCTTCTCTTCATTATGTTCTTGCATTTCTATTCCTCTCATTTGCTGATGAAGGAGTCTCTTCAAATAAGACCATGTGTAGAGCTAAGAAACAAGAGTATATCAAAACGGCATGTTTAAATAGTCAGTGGGAGATGGAAGAGCAGATCAAGTGAAGGAGTGTAAGACAACGGTTACAGTTTGTAGGGTTGTTCGCTGAGCTTGGAAGTTAGTTCACAAACATTTTGTCACCAGTCGGTGACACCAGTGCGCAATTGAGTGTTATTTGTTGGTCTGACTTGTTGCTCTTATTGGTTGATTGTCATGCTGATCGCACGTCTTCTCTGGGTGCTGGCCAACTGGACAGCTAAGTGATCTCCACTGGTCCGTATACCTGGTTATCGATTGTAGTGTGTTGGTTCCTCGGGTATCCACGGTTCACCCCTTCAGCTCTGATCACACAGACACATAGGTGCGTAAATTGCATCCAGTTCAATGTGTTTATTAATAGTCTTCCACTGAGAACCAAGCTTCTAAGAATTCTCTTGATTTTTCACTTTGTGCTTCTGCAAGGATTTTTGTAGTTTCCCAGACAAACTTGTCCTTGGTCTACCTTGAGATGAATGACAGAGGATTGTGTCTTATGGCTTGCTGATGTTCATGTAGAGTCTTGGATAGTTTTCCCCCCATCTGTCCTACATGGTGTTCAGGGCACTCTCCACATTGGATTTGGTATATTACATTTGTTCTCTCCACACAGGCTGTTGGATCTTTGGTTCCCATGACAGATATAGTCATGACGGATTTCAGTTTCTCCAATGTTAATGCAAATTGCTTTCGTGTGAAAGACGTAGCTGGGATGGAACTTCTAATGTGTATCCAGAGGAGCTTTAGGAGGCAGTATAGTCCTAATAGAGAAGGAACTGTACTTGACCTAGTTTTAGGGCAAAGATCTGGTCATTTGGTTGGAGGATCAATGGGAGAGCATTTTGACAACGGTTAGAAGTTTCATGGAAGCTGTAGAAAGAGATAATGAACTGGAAATTAAGGTCTTGTACTGGAGGAATGTGTCAATATCGCAATAAATTACCTGGCAAAAGTGGACTGAGAGTAGTTATTTGTAGGTAAGTCCTCATCTGGTGAACGTACTCCTACACCTCAGACTAAGGAGGGGCTTATCACCACCCACAATGATACAGCCTCCTTAGAGGAGGTGGAAGAGCTTGAGGCCTGGTGCCAGGTAAATAACCTCTTCCTCTATGTCAACAAGACAAAGGAGATGGTTATGAACTTCAGCAAAATGTGTATCACTGGCACCCTTCACACCAGCAGCACAGCAATGGAAACTGCGAGCAGTTGCAAACTCCTGAGCATGCACATATTGCACAAACTCTCAAAGTCCCAGAACATGTCCTCCATAGTCAAAAAAGCTCACCAGTGCCTCTACTTTCTGAGGAAGCAGAAGAGAGCTGGACTATGCACATCAATGCTCACAACTTTCTCCATATGTGCAGTTGAGACCTTCCTAAGATGCTGCATCACTGTGTGGTACAGAAACTGCATTGTGGCAGACAGGAGGCTCTACAATGGGTAGTGTTGATGAGGAAGGTAATCTTAGTCTACAGGATGGCATTGATGAGTTGATAAAATAGGCAGAGCAATCACAAATGAAATTTTAATCTTGATATGTGTGAGGTGGTGCATTTCGGGAGAACTAATAATGGTAGGACATGCACGATGAATAGTAGAACCTATGGGGAATTGGGGAGCAAAGTGATTGTGCTGTACCAGTCTGAGGGTCTCTGAAGTTGGTAGCATGGGTAAACAGTTAAAAATTCCTGTAGGATACTTGCCTTCATTAACTGCTGTATAGAATATAGGAGCATGGAGTTTATGGTTCAACTTTATAAATCATTGGTTAGGCCACAGTTTAGAATGCTATGTGAAGTTCTACTCAGCACACCATAAGGAAGACATGATTGCAGCACTCTGGAGAGGGGGCAGGTGTGATTCACCAGGACGTTTCCTGTGGAGGAGCACTTAATTTCTTAGGAGGGTGGGTTTGCAGAGGAGACTGGGGAGGGGCTGACTAAAGTCAAAGTTAAGAGGAGCAGCAGGTGGATTAAAAAAAAACTTTACATAGAAAAGGTGTCTAAAATCACATTTAGGATAAGAAGTATGAGATTTAGAAAGGACTTGAGGATGAACTCTTATCACCTAAAGGGTGGCTGTACTCAAGAAAGCATTGCCTGAGGGTGCAGTAGAGATAGAAACTCTCAACACCATTTAAGTTTGAGTTGTCAAAGCATTGAAGGCTGCAGGGCAAGTACTGGTGAATAGTGTTTTTGGATGTCCAGTGGTCAGTGTGGATGTGGTGAGCTGAATGGCCTGTTCCTATATTCCATTAAATCCCAGACACAGCTTTTTTACTTCTGTTTCTGGCTCTTTATCATCAGATTGGCTTGAACTGGTAGAATTATTGGATCCTACTGTCCTCTGCCTGTTCACCCAGTATGGATTCATCTGAAGGCTATTTCGCCTCCTCCATAATTCTAAAGACATGACTGTTCAGTGACCTAAATCTGCATACTTGCTTTATCCCCCTTATTCCACAGTTTTCATGAACAGTGAGTATTACCAGTCTTAGGATATGTAAGTGACCCATTATCAGTTGCTGGGTGCTGAGGATAGTTTTCAATTTCTGTGAATACTGCTTATAAGATGTCATGTGCCTGTAATACTGCGAGTAAGCTTTTCATTGTGCCTGTCACTTGAACAGCTACCTGGAGGGGAGGGCCCGAGAGGGATATGGGCTGATCACAGGAAATTGGGACCAATGGTCAGCAAGGGCTGGTTGGGTTAAAGGGCCTGTGTTTCTGCTGTATTGCTCTGATAACTAAGAACTCGACTTTGAACTTTAATTCTCACAATCATCCGAAGCAAATTACCAAGAAAATTGTTCACATTGAATGGAACATAGGTATTCCAAAATTGTTAGTAATATTGAGAAGTTTTGAATTGATGTATATATGAAGATTTCAAAACTGTCTCTTTTTATTAGATGAAAATAAAGAAAATCGATTTGCTCCAGAAAGGGATGAGTTTGGTGCAACTGCCATGTCTGAGATAAATATTGTGGGACGGATCGTTTTGAATGTTTGGAGAATGATGAGAAGTGAGGTAATGGGTCTGTTCAGTAAAGTGTAATATAGGTTCAGAAAATGAACCTGTGTTGAGTTCAGAAAATGCTGCATATTTAATGGTCATAAGGAGCCACCATTTCTAAATTTTGATACCTAATTTTTCCCGCAAATAGTATTATGAAATTCATGGACAACAATTGATTGTTATATGTTTGAAATGTACATTTTCTTTTAAAACAAATCCAAGGTGGTTAATATATGTAATTAGGCTGGTTATCTAAATAGCTGTGAGATGTTATTTGAGGATGAACTTATAGGTAATAAGAATTTTTAGAAATAATTGACATAGGTTTCAAAGGGCCCTCTACAGACCTTGTAGAATTATTTGAAGATTCTGGGGGTGGAGTGTATTAAATAGAATGCAATAAATTTAGGTAAATATTTAATGAGACATCACACAAAAAGTTATCAAGACATTTAAAAAATGTGGAGTATATTGAAAGTTCTGAAAGATTTTTTGTAAATAAATGAAAGTTTTCATCTAAATTTACCAATTTAGGATTTCATGTTTCATAAGATCCCTTGCTTTGATTATACAGTGAAATAGATCTTATGACTTTGCTATCAAACTAAGTTTTCAAATTATTGGCTGTTGCTCAAAGTATGCCAACAGACTTCTGTTTCACTCTTTTTACATGTACAAAGTGATGGGAATGTTCTCGTGCACTTGTGATCTTAAAAGGATTGGACAATTGAATCTGAATCAGTGCAAAGGGAGTAGAGTTTCAGCTTGTCAAACATAAAAGCACTCCAAATCCCAGGTGTATTGTATAACTGGCCTACACTCTAAATCCCCAGCACAGCTCATACCCCCCAACTATATCCAATTTTAAGTAAGTAGATTTACAGATAATAGATTTTTGGGTAGCAAAAACTTGATGAATGAGCCAGATTTCAAACCATTGAGATTTCAAGCATTCTTACAACAAGCTATCAGAGTTTTACTCTCTGTCTAGAGAAACTTGGTGGAACTTGTGTTGAATTTGCATATGATAGCTAAGTAAGAGGGCAAGTTCTTTAGAAGCCCAAAGGAAACTCCATCTTGTATGGATAAAAATGGGTGAATAAATTTGAGAGCTGGCATTTGGAGGCGATTCATGTTTTTGGAGTTATTGAGTAATTGGCTATTAGATGGAAATTGTCTTGACATTGTAACAGAGCTGAGACATTTTCTGATCTAGACAGCATCTCTTGATAAGCTAAAAACTAGAATAGTTTTGAACTAGTACATTTTGTGAAATAAAGAGATGAGAATTTCTGTGCAGTTGTGAGCCTCCTCCAGGATGGGCATTGAAGCTAAATAATGGCACAGTCCAGACCAAGGAGGGAGGAAGTGAAAAGATGCAAAAAGCTGCATCTTTTTTAAAAATTTGTAAAATACAGTTTATAGATTGATTTAACAGCCTAATTTAGAATTACTAAAATGTGACATGGTAAGTAGAAAGAGGAGCAGGAATAGGTCAGTTGGCTCCTCAAACTTACCCTGCCATTAAATAGGATCATGGCTGATGTCCCCAAAGGCTCAACTCTTCTACACCAGTCCCTCATAGCCCTCAATTCCCTGGACTTCCAAAAATGTATCCACCTACTCTTTAAGTACCTTCAGTGATCCAGTCTCAGGAGTAGAGGCTTCCAGAGAGTCACCATCATCCACCGGATGCAATTTCTGCACACTTCAGTTTTAAATGTCTGTCCCTCATCTTGTAATTATGGAAACATCTCAACATCTACTCTGTCATGCCCCCTTAAGATTCAATATGTTGTAATAAGATCATTCATCATTCTTCTAACCTCCAGAGAATACAGATTTAATATCTATAGCCACTTGTAAGAATAGCCCTCTTACCCCAGTGAATCCCTTTTGAATTGCTTTCATTGCTAATATATATTTCTTAAATAAGAGAACCAAAACTTTGCACTGTATTCTAGGTGTAGCCTCACCCTAAGTTTGTATATTTGTAACAAAATTTCCCTATTTCTCAGCTGCAGATCCCTTGCAATTAGGGTGATAATGCCACTTACCTTCCTAATTATTTTCTGGGCCTTCCTGGTAACTTTTTGTGAATCATTTTTAATCACACCTAGATCCTTCTGTACTCATTTGCTGGTTTTCCTCGTGTTGATTTATTTTTTTCTTTTTTCAGGTTACTCTCAACAATTATACTTTTGAAAATGTTGCCTTTCATGTTCTTCATCAGCGTTTTCCGCTTTTTTCTTTCCGTGTCCTCTCTGACTGGTTTGATAATAAGACAGATGTATACAGGTAATCTTCTCCAAGTTAGATTTTAACAGTTAATAGATAACAAATTTTGTTACCTGTTTTGTTTTTCAGTCCGACTTTTATCATTGAAATTGTACTTTGAGAAGTGAAGTAACAAGTTGTAAATATACCAAAACCAGAGTGACTTTGAACTTGGATTTACCGGCTTCCAGTCATTAGTGTTGAATTATTTTAGGACCACTTTCATGAGTTACAGGGTCACACAGCATAGAAACTGGCTCAGCTGCTTTAGCAAAGGTGCCTCCCTGGTACTAGTGCTATTTGTCCGCATTTGCCCCACATTTCTCTAAACCAGGGCTTCTCAACCTGGGGCCCATGGACCCCTCAGTTAATGGTCTGTGGCATTTAAAAAAAAATGATTGGGAACACCTGCTCTTAAACCATTTTTTTCTCCATATACCTGTCTAAATGTCCTTAAACTGGCTTCTAAATTTTACTGGCTTCTACCACTACTGATAGCTCTTTCCACATACCCACCAATCTCTCTGTGGAAATACCTACCCCTCAAGTTCCCTTTAATGTTTTCCCCTCTCTCCTTAAATCTCTGTTGCAAGTTTCTTCTTCTAACTCAAGCTCTCTAGTTCTAGTAATATCTCTGCAATTTATTTCTTTACTCTTTTGAGCTTACTGGCACCCCTTCTACAGCGAGGCAACAGTAACTACAACTGTGGTCTCACCAACATCTTGTACATTTATATCATGATGTCCCAGCACTTGTACTCAGTACCCTTTATGATGAAGGCAAGCATTTTCAATGGTGTCTTCATCTCCCTGTCTACCTGTGCTGCACTTTCAAAGAACTTTATCTTATACTCCTACGTCTTTCTAATTGATTATTTTTAAGAAATATATTTGCATTCAGCCTTGGTATAAACCCCAAATGCAAATGTCATTAATATTCATAAAAATTGTAACTGCTTTCATAAACCAAAGCATTCGAAGTCCTTCCCATTGTCACGGTTTCAGACCATTTTAAACATTAAATGCTGGCTGTCTGGCAGCCCTCTCCGAGCTCCGGGAATGAATAGGGGTATAAATTGTAAGAGTTGTTTTTACCATAATTTGAATGTGAATTTTGGTATCTGGCAACTGTATATATGAAACTCGGAGAAAGCAAATGTTCCTGTCTTCCTATTAATTTGATACTGAAACTTTAACATGTGGCCCTTACGTACTTTAAGCCTGAGAAGAATGAATAATTGGAGAGGACTGAAGTTTCCAAGCAGGTTCTTTCAGATCTAAAATAGGGAATATTCCACATATCCTTAAGGGTTCCCAACCTGGGGTCCATGGTCCTCTTGCTTAATGGTATTGGTCCATGGCATAAAGTTTGGGAACACCTGCATTAGAGAAAATAACTTGGCACTCATTTTTCCCTCCTTCCACTGTGCATTTCTGTCATCAGAATCATTTTGTGGTATAATAAGAATGTAAAAATAATTCCTATACAAAAGTCTGCAATGAGAACAGTAGATCCATTTCTTATCTATTACAGATGGAAGATGATTGATCACTATATTTGCCGTGTGCGTGGAAACCTAAAGTTACTGGAGCAGTTGGATATGATTGGAAGAACAAGCGAATTGGCGCGTCTCTTTGGCATCTTATTCTACCACGTGCTGACGAGAGGTTCACAGGTTAATGGTTATCTTTCAAATTGTGTGTCTGATGCAGAAAGTTTTACACAGAACAGAAGTGCACTGGTGCAGACCCTTCACCCCATGATGTGTGTGCCAACTATGCCAGCAATTGAAACTGCACATCTGCCTGCACATGGTCTATACCCCTCAGTTCCCTGTCTGGTCAGTTGTCTATCTAAATGCCTCTTAATCATTGTTACATTATCTTCATCCACCACATCCCCTGGCAGAGCCTTTCAGGCACCTACCACTCTCAAGATCACCCAAGTCATACAACTCGGAACATAACGAATGAACCAATCTGTATGCAAAAAAACACAACTTCCCATCTTAATCTCCTTTAAACTTTCCCTTCTCATATTTGAACCATTCCCTCTAGTATTTGACATTTCCATTCTGGAAAAAGGACTGACTTTTGACCCTATCTTTGCCCTTCACAATATTACATACAGGTCACCCCTCAACCTCTGATGCTCCAGGGAAAACATTCCTAGTTTGTCCAACCTTTCCTTATAGCTAATATTCTCTAATCAAAGCAACATCCTCGTGGTAAACTGCTTCTGCACCCTCTCCATAGTCTCCATATCCTTCCTTTAATGCAGCAACTGGAGCTTTGGTCAATGCTCTAAATGTGGTTTCACCAAAGTTTTACACAGCTGCAAAATGCTTTCCTGACTTTTATTATAAACACCGTGATTGATGCAGGAAAAGATGCTGTACACCCAGTCTACTTGTGTTGCCATGTACAAGAACCTATGGGCTTCCACTTCAAGACCCCTCAGTATGTCAGTGCTCCTAAGGGTCTTGTCATTTACTGTACATTTCTTACATTTGACAACATATTATATCTTGCCATTTAGTTAAAAATTCAATCTGAATCCATAAAGTGTTTGAAAACTTTTTAAAAAGCTGTTAAGGTAACGTGTTGAAAACATCTGAATGAGATTTGCCTTTCACTTATTTATAGCTTCTAGTTAATTAAATTCCCATAATGCGTTCTTACATAAAGTAGGAAACAGATTATAATTCTGAGTAACACACCCAAAATGCTGGTGGAACGCAGCAGGCCAGGCAGCATCTATTGGAAGAGGTACCATCGATGTTTCGGGCCAAGGGTCAAGGGTCCTGATGCAGGCTCTCGGCCCGAAACGTCGACTGTACATCTTCCAATAGATGCTGCCTGGCCTGCTGCGTTCCACCAGCATTCTGGGTGTGTTACTTGAATTTCCAGCATCTGCAGATTTCCTCGTGTTTGTGTTTATAATTCTGAGTAAGCTCGGGCTGATGAACCATTGAGTATGGTGTGCACAGTAGTTATTAACTTTTAAGAGTAAAGCTTTTATTGCACTAATATATTTTCTCCCCTGTCATTTCCTTTTCCTAAATTAAACACTACTTCTGCATGTGGTCTATATCCCTCAATTCCCTGCTTGTTCCTTAATCCCTCAATTCTCACCTGTTCATGTGTATATGTAAATGCCTCTTAAATGTTGCTGTCATATTTGTTTCCACTGTAAAACACTGTGTACATGATAGGCTGCATTAAGTTATGGAGAATAACTAATATTGATTTATATACTGGTTGATTGAAACTTGTTATATTGAAAAACTATGTAATGATATTAAGATACTGAAAAGGGTAAATGTTTCTCGTGTGGAATTGTAGACATCACATTTTGACCGAGCTATTTCAAAAAGGAGACATTGAATGGAGATGTGTAAACAGAGCACATGGCCAAGTGGTTAGGGCATTGGACTAGCTACCTGAAGGTCGTGAGTTCGAGCCCCAGCCGAGGGAATGTGTTGTGTCCTTGAGCAAGGCACTTAATCACACATTGCTCTGCGATGACACTGGTGTCAAGCTGTATGCCTTTCCCTTGGACAACATTGGTGTCATGGAGAGGGGAGACTTGCAGCATGGACAACTGCTGGTCTTCCATACAACCTTGCCCAGGCCTGCGCCCTGGAGAGTGAAGTCTTTCCAGGCGCAGATCCATGGTCTCGCAAGACTAATGGATGCCTTTAAACAGAATTTAAGTTGAACTTAACTGTCATTAGATTGTTTTTTTTTCCTCCTCGTACTGTTGGCCACTGCTTTTCCTGATGTGTTAATTACTTGCATGTGTGATGTATGGAGTAAGATTTCAAAATTTATTCAAAACTTGGATGTGTGATGAACATTCAGAAAGATAGAGATAATCTTCAGTGCAGAGAATACTTAACGGGGAAAAAACTACATGGTTAAGTGTTAAGAGCTGGGAGTTCGGACTGACTTAATTGCTCTTGCAAAGAGCAAATGTGTGTTAATTTGTGATAATGACTTTGTGTCCTAGATGGATGAAAGTAGTGTGAGGATCCAAATTGAGGAAATGCAGTCCTAGAGGGTTTATGGTTGGAAGAAGTTAGAAATTATGGAGAGGTGTGGCTATGAAACGACTTGAATACGGATCAGAAATTTAAAATCAGGTAGTTGGTAGGCCAACAGAATTATGAAATGTTAGAAGAGGATAGATAGAGGGAAATTGTTTCTTTAAGGGATATTGCTTGGGCAGAGATTAAAATATTTTAGCAAAGTTGCAATGGAAATATGAGGCAAATCTTTATTCAGAGGCCCCTGTATGTACTTCCCTTTTTTTGGACAGCAAACCTAACCAGTTTCACTCCACCACCACCCTTCTCTGTTTGGCAAAACTGGTTCTTACTGAGAACAACTTTTTCAGCTCCTCCCACTTTCTCCAAATCAAAGGTATAGCCATGGAGATTCACATGGGTCCCAGCTATGCTTGCCTTTTTGTTGGTTATGTGGAATAGTCCAAGTCCCAACTCCACTACATTGATAACTGCATTGGTGCAGCTTCCTGCACTCATGCTGAACTTGTTAATTTCATCAACATTGCCTCCAAGTTTTACTTGGGCCATTTCTAACACCTCTCTCCCCTTGCTTGATCTATCTATCTCCATCTCCAGTGACATCCTTTACAAATCCACTGACTCTGTTAGGTTGACTATACTACTTATAAAAATGTTGCTCCCTTCACTCCTTCCTCAGTCTCTGCCACATCTGTTCTCAGGTTGAGACTTTCCATTCTAGAATATTTAAGACATCCTTTTTTTTCCCCCCAAAATATCAGGGTTTCCCTTCCACCACCACCAATGCTGCCCTCTTCTGCATCTCCATTTCCCACACATCTGACCTCACCCCCCATCCCCCTCCCTCTGACATAACATCTCTGCATCTAGCACATTATTTTCTACAGCTACCACCATCTCCAACTGGATCCTATCACTAAGTACTTAAGTACATCTTCTTCTCTCGCCCCCTCCGCCACTTCACCACTTTCCATAGGGATTGCTCTCCACGTGACCCCCTTTCCATTCATCCCTCTCCAGAGATCTCCTCCTGGCCGTTATGCTTACAACAGCCACTACACCACCATCCTCGCCACCATTCAAGACCCTAAACAATCCTCCCAGGTGAGGCCACACTTCACCTGCGAAGCTTTTGGAGTCATCTGTTGTAACTGCCGCTTTCGGTGCGGTCTGCTTGACATCTTAAGACCTGATGCAGTTTCGGTCACTGCTTCATTGAACACCTTTGTTCGGAATGCTGAAAAGGGCAGGATCTCCCAGTGACCACCCATTTCAATTCGACTTGTCATTTCAATTCAGACTTAACTGTCCATGGCCACTTCTACTGCCACAAATGAAGCCAAACAGGTTGGAGGAACAACACCTCATTCCGTCTGGGTAGCTTCCAAACTGATGGCAAGAACATGATTTCTGTAACTTCTGGGAAATATTTCACTTTTTTGACTTTCCCTCCCACTTGATCTATTTTTCTATTCTCCGTTCTGTTTATCCTCTTAGCCCATCTCTTCTCCCCCACCCTCATGACCTGCCTGTCAACTCCCACTGGTTCCCCACCACTTTCCCTTCATTCCATGGTCCACAGTCCTCGCCTATTAGATTCTTTGTTTTTCAGCCCTTTACCTCTTGCACCCTAGCTTCTTAATCATCTCCCCCCTTCCCCCACCCACCCACCCACTTCCTCCCCTCACCTGGTCTCACCTATTACTGCCAGCTCATAGTCCCTCTCTCCCCCCCCCCCACCTTATTCTGGCTTTTGCCCCCTTCCTTTTCCATCCTGATTAAGGGTCTCAGCCTGAAATGTAAATTGTTTATTTCCCTCCATAGATGCTGCCTGACTTGCTGAGTTCCCCCAGCATTTTGTTTGTGTTGTTTATTCAGAATTAATTTGATTCATATGGGTGATGAGAGTAGAATTGATCAGTATCTTAAAGGAAATTAGACAGGCAATGCAGGGAGGATAATTAGGAAAGTTGTGAAGGAATAGCGCAGTAATGCATTTGACAGGATCTCTTGACTAGAAATTGACATAGATATAGATTGGGCCAAATGGCAGTGTCCTTTGGTAGAGCAATTCTATAATACTGTGATGAATGAATGCATCTTTGCAAATTAAAGCACCCTGAATTTTGGATGTGCTCTATTTAACAGAGTGTAGAACTTAATAGCCAGAGAGGCAAGACTTTTATTTTTTGCACAGATTCCACAAAATTGTAAACTATGACAAGTCAAATTATTTTTGTTTTACTGATGGTAGACTTTTCAAGAATTTCAAAAGTTGCAGGTGCTAGGAATCTGAAAAGGAAACAGAAAATACTTCAGCATATTTGGAAATTTAAACAGAATAAGTATTTTAAGTCAAAGGCCTTCATCAAAACGGGGGCAGAGAAAACACAAACAAAATAAATTCTGCAGATGTAAAAAATCTTGTGCAACACACACAAAATACTGAAGGGACTTAAGCAAATCAGACAGCGTCTATGGAGTGGAATAAGCAGTCGGTGTTTCAGGCAGAGGCCCTTCATCACAACTGGAGAGGAAGGGGGCAGAAGTCAGAATAAGAAGGTGGGGGGATGGGAAGGAGTAGAAGCTGGCAGGTGATGAGAGAGACCAAGTGAGGAGGAAGGTGGATGGTTGGGGGAGAGGATTGAAATAAGAAGCTGGGGAGGGAATAGATGGAAGCGGTAAAGGGCTGCAGAACTGAAGAGAAAACAACCTAGTGTCAAACTGCAAGGAACGTTGGGAAGGAGGAATAGGACGAAGGGCATTCTTCTGCTCAGGTGAAGTCATGGTTGCCATGGGGATAAGCTGTAAACAAAGTCACCTGGTAGGTCAATGGGAGCAGTTTTGGAGGGAAAATATGGTTCTTTTTAATTAAAGAAATGAGGGCAATTAGAGAGTGAGAACACAAGAGTAGAATTCAAGTGTTATGAAATGCAGGACTACAAGATGTCACTCACTACAATAAAAACCCATCCTGAGATGTTAAAAGCTAATAGGAGAGGTAGTCATTTTACTCTTGTATTGCATGCCTCTTTGGTAGAGCAGTGTAAACTCTTCTGCTTCAAAGTTTGGTTGTTTCTGTTATGGTTTCTCCAGTTGTTGAAGCTTCCCAAGCCCCAACAAGTCACATAAATGGGCCCCTCAGCCCAGCGTCCATATCGCCCAAGGTGACTTCCAGAGCTTGTGCTAATTAGTCATAGTCATAGTTTATTGATCCCGGGGGAAATTGGTTTTCGTTACAGTTGCACCATAAATAATTAAATAGTAATAAAACCATAAATAGTTAAATAGTAATATGTAAATTATGCCAGGAAATAAGTCCAGGACCAGCCTGTTGGCTCAGGGTGTCTGACCCTCTAAGGGAGGAGTTGTAAAGCTTGATGGCCACAGGCAGGAATGACCTCCTATGACGCTCTGTGTTGCATCTCGGTGGAATGAGTCTCTGGCTGAATGTACTCCTGTGCCCAACCAGCACATTATGTAGTGGATGGGAGACATTATCCAAGATGGCATGCAACTTGGACAGCATCCTCTTTTCGGACACCACCGTGAGAGAGTCAAGTTCCATCGCCACAACATCACTGGCCTTACGAATGAGTTTGTTGATTCTGTTGGTGTCTGCTACCCTCAGCCTGCTGCCCCAGCACACAACAGCAAACATGATAGCACTGGCCACCACAGACTCATAGAACATCCTCAGCATCGTCCAGCAGATGTTAAAGGACCTCAGTGTCCTCAGGAAATAGAGACGGCTCTGACCCTTCTTGTAGACAGCCTCAGTGTTCTTTGACCAGTCCAGTTTATTGTCAATTCGTATCCCCAGGTATTTGTAATCCTCCACCATGTCCCCACTGACCCCCTGGATGGAAACAGGGGTCACTGATACCTTAGCTCTCCTCAGGTCTACCACCAGCTCCTTAGTCTTTTTCACATTAAGCTTCAGATAATTCTGCTCACACCATGTGACAAAAGTTGCCTGCATTTGACTAATATCCCTCTACACCTTTTTTATCCCTGTACCTGCCAAATGACTTTTAAACATTGCAATTGTACCCACTTCTTCCACCTCTGGCAGATTGTTCCATGTACCCACCACACACTGTGTGGAAAGAACAAGCATCTCAAGTTCTCTTTAAATCTTTCCCATCTCAACTAAACCTATGACCTCCAGTTTTATCCTTCCCTACCCTGGGGGAAAATCTGTGTACATCAACCTTGTCCATGCCCTCATGATTTTATAAACCTTTATAAGGTCATCCCTCAGGTAGATATGGTGGTGAAGAAGGCTTTTGACATACTGGCCTCATTAGGCAGGGTATTGAGTATAGAAGTTGGAAAATTATGTTGCAGTTGTACAAGATGTTGGTGAAGCTGCAACATGTTTATAGTTTTGGTTACCCTGTTAAAAGTTGTCATTAAGCTAGAATGAGTGAAAGGATGATTACTAGAATGTTGTCAGGACTCAAAGGCCTCAATTCCAGGAATGTCTCTGCTCAATATATCAGTGTGAGCAAACCTAATCAAAACAAAACCAGCTCCAAGGTCTGCACTGGCTGAATTAAATGTGATTAATATATGTTCAAATTAAAACAAAACTGTGTCTTCTTTCACTTTAAGCTGCTTGAAATAAAAGCACATTCTTGCTCTAACTAAATTAAGGCACCTCTTCATGTGGCAATTTCCAAAAGTTATTTCAAATTGAAGATGATCCATTCTTGCTTTAACCTTCATATTATTCCACTCATGATAGTGAGATGCTGCTGTCAATCTCTGGCAGACATCTCCAAAGTTATTCAGTCATTTAAAAACGTCTAATTTAAAGTAAATGTTTGATCAGTGTGCACACCTTGCTGTCACTGTGGTTGAATTGCCTATTGCCACTCGTGCCTTGGGTTGTCTTGAAGAATATCACTCAGATGGAAGTATCAATGCATTCAAGACAGGGAGAAGTTCAAATATCTATAAACCCAAACCTCTTTTGCTATCGTTGACTTAACATGTTCCTGTTTTTCCAGTATCGTGTGGAGTCGATGATGTTGCGTTTTGCCAAACCAATGAACTATATTGCTATAACTCCCAGCGTCCAGCAGCGATCTCGTATGAGAGCTCCTCAGTGCATTCCTCTTGTGATGGAACCTGAATCTCGCTTCTACAGCAACTCAGTCCTGGTTTTGGATTTCCAGTCCCTGTACCCCTCGATCATCATAGCTTACAACTATTGTTATTCCACATGCCTAGGCAACATTGACTACCTTGGGAAGTAAGATATTTCCCTTTTAATTATATACCCATTTCTGGCATCTGTGTGACCAATTAATTGCAGTGGGGTTGAATTGAGCTAGATTCAAAAAAAAATCTGTCATTCCAAATATAAGCTTTTGAACAGCTCCAAGATGAATTGTATTCTTCTACCACTACTACATTTGCTAGCATTTTATTGGCATAACTGAAGAAAGTGCCAGTTTGTAGTACTGGGGCAGCCAACATAAAAGTCAAAGAGTGGCCATATAATAGACCAAAAAAATAGTAGGAAGTTAGAGACTTGGGAAACTTTTAAAAACCAATAGAAGGCAACTCAGGAAAGTCATTAAGAAGGAAAAGGTGGAGTACAAGAATAAGCTAGCCAATAATATGAAAGAAGATACCAAATGTTTCTTCAGATACATAAAGTGTAAATGAGAGGCGAGAGTAGATATCAGATGACTGGAAAACGATGCTGGAAAGGTAATGGGGGACGTGGAAATCACAAATGAATTGAGTAAGTCTGTTGCATCGGTCTTCATTGTGGAAGACACTAACAGTTTGGTGGAAGTTTCAGGTGTCATGTGTGTGAAGTTACCATAACTAGAGAGAGGGTTCTTGGGAAACTGAAAGGTCTGAAGGTAGATAAGTAACCTGGACCAGCTGGTGTACACCCCAGGGTTCTGAAAGAGGTGGCTGAAGAGATCTGGGAGACATTAGTAATGATTTTTCAAGAATCACAAGATTAGGAAATAAATTCGGAAGATGAGAAAATTGCAAATACCATTCTTTTCTTCAAAAAGGGAGAGAAGCAGAAGAAAGGTAACTATGGGACTGTTGGAATGGATATTCAGGTATGGGGTCTCGGAGTACTTGGAGGCAGTTGTTAAAATAGGCTGTAGTCAGCATAGTTTCTTCAAGGAAGAATCTTGCCTGACAGATCTGTTGGAATTCATTGAAGAAATAACAAGCAGGATAGACAAAGCAGAATTGGTTGATGTTGTGTAATGGGATTTTCAGAAGGACTTTGACAAGGTGCCACACTTGAGGCTGTGACAAGCTACAAGCCCTTGGTATTACAGGAAAGATTCTAGTATGGGTAAAGCAATGGCTGATTGGCAGGAGGCAAAGAGTGAGGAAATGAAGGGAGCCTTTTCTGCCTGGCTGCCAGTGATTATTACTGTTCCACAGGGGTCTGTGTTAGATCTGATTATTTTTATGTTACATGCCAATAATTTGGATGATGGAATTGAGGGCTTTGTTACAAAGCTTGCAGACGATATGAAGATAGGTGGAGAGGCAGGTAGTTTTGAGGAAGCAGAGAGGCTACAGAAGGACTTAGATTGAGAGAATTGGCAAAGAGATGGCAGATGGAATACATTGTCAGGAAGGTGTTTAGTCATGTGGTAGAGAAACTGTAAAAGTTGACTAGTTTCTAAATGGAGAGAAAATACAAAAAAAAACTGAGGTACAAAGGGACTTGGAAGTCCTTGTGCAAGATCCCCTAAAGGTTAATTTGCATATTGAGTCTCTGGTGAGGAAGGCAATTGCAATGTTGGCATTCATTTCAAGAGGACTAGATTATAAAAGCAAGATGTAATGTTGTGGCTTTATAGAGCACTGGTGAGGCCTCACTTGGAGTATTGTAAGCAGTTTTGGGCCCCTTATCTTAGAAAGGATGTACTAAAACTGGAATGGCTTGCCATATGAAGAGTGTTTGATGCCTCTGGGCCTGTATTCATTAGAATTCAGAAGAATGAGGGGTGACCACATTGAAATGTAAGGAATGGTGAAAGGCTTTGATAGAATAAAAGTGGAGAGTATGTTTCCTATGATGGAAAAGTCAAAACCAGAGGACACAGCCTCAATAGAGGGGGATTAGTTTAGAATGGAGATGAGGAGGAATTTCTTTAGCCAAAGAGTGGTGAATCTGTGGAATTCTTGGCCTCCACAGCTGGCCTGTGGCAAAGTCTTTATGTATATTTATGGCAGAAGTTGATATATTCTTGATTAGTTAGGGCATTGAAGGAATATAGCGGGAAGGCTGGAGATAGGGCAGAGAGGAAATTTGGATCAGCCATGATGAAATGGTGGAGCAGACTGGATGGGCCAATGGCCCATCTGCTATATCTTATGGTCTTATTTACTTAGTCTTTGATGCAGCCGTGAAATGTTTTCTTTTTATAAAGTAAGAAAGTTTAATTTTGTGTGAGGAATGAAGTAAAGCTTCTCTGTGCATCTCCGTTAAAATCATTGTGTGCAGTTTGATATGTGGTTTATGATGCCCCTCAGATATGCAGCTGTTCGGGACAAAATGGGGCAATCCTTTTACTTTCAAACTATTAAGAAATATTCGCTTCGTTGTTTGCCAGCAAGTTGAGTTGTTGAATTGCCTGTCTGAAGTATGTTTATGTTTGGTGGGAATCTGCGGGTGATTTCAAAAGTATCTTTTCTTCCCACCCCATCCCAATCAGCAGCTATGCTCCCATCTAAAACCTGTGGGGAGTCCATCTGGATGCCATTCTCTAGCATCTCTGTGGCTTTTGATACTTATTCTGACTTGGAAGTACAAGCCATTTGAGTGTTTTGTTTTAGAACTGGAGAAAAAGAGGCTCTTGTGAAGATATAATTACCTCATCATTAACATCGTCCTCTTCTTAGCCCTTCACAATCTGTTAGGAAAAGTCTTACACAACACAAAAGCGGATTATAAAAACATATCACTTTTTGCATCAGTGGCACTGCAGTGGAAACTGCAAGTAGTTTCAAACTCATGCTCCCAGCACACATTCTGCACTCACAGAAAAGCTCACCAATGCTTTTACTTTCTAAGGAGGCTGAAGAGAGCTGGGTTGCACATCCAAACTCGTGTCACTCTACAGATACACAATAGAGAACATCCAACCATGCTGCATCACTGCATGGCACGGAAACTTCACTGCAGTGGACTGGAAGGATCTACCATGGACAACTGAAACTGCCCAAAAGCACTAGCCTACCCGCCATCGAGGCTATACAGTACTGCAAAAGTCTTGGGCACACTTTTTTAAAAAAAAATAAAATTCTGTTAAGATGCTTTCAAAAATAATGAAAAGTTTCTAACTGTCAAAAAAATTACTATCAAGTGCAGTAAACAGTAGAAATCTAAATCAAATCAATATTTCATGTGACCACCCTTTGCCTTTAAAACTGCATCAGTTCTCTTAGGTACACTATCATACTGTTTTTTTTAAAAGAAAATCAGCCGGTAGCTTGCTCCAATTCTCTTGGAGATATTTCCACAGTTCTTCTGTAGACTTTGGCTGTCTTGCTTATTTCTGTCTATCCAGGTAATCCCGGCTGTGTTTGGGGGAGTTGTCCTGCTGTAGAATAGAGGTGGCACTGATCAGATGTCTCCCTGATGGATGAGAATCTGCTTGTACTTGTCATCATTGAAGATTCCATTAATTCTGACCAAATCACCAACTCCTTTTGCAGAAATGCAGCCCAAACCTGCAGGGAAACTCCACTGTAATTCACTGTTGGCTGCAGACATTCATTCATGTAGCGCTCTCCAATTCTTTTATGGACAAACTGCCTCCTATTTGAGCCAAAAATTTCAAATTTTGACTCATCAGTCCAGAGTACTTGTTGCCATTGTTTTGCATCCCAGTCCTTGTGTTTTTGTGTGTAGATGACTCTCTCAGCTTTGTTTCCACTTCGAAGGAATGGCTTTTTGACAGCAACTCTTCCATGAAGACCACTTCTGACAAGACTTCTCTGGACTATCAGGGTGTACTTGGGTTCCAGTGGTTCTGTAAGTTCAGAGCTGATAGCAATGCTGGACTTCCAATTTAGAAGGGATGTCATTTTGATGTACCTCACATCTTTTGCACTGGGTTTCTGTGGCCAACCAATCTGATTTTGGTCCTGAACCTTGCCCGTTTCTTTATGCTGCTTCAGAAGAGCTTGAACAGCACATCTTGAAGCTTCTTTTTGCTGTGAAATTTCTGCTTGGGTGAGACCTTGCTGCTGCGGGAAGACCACCTTGTGTCTTGTTGCTATGCTCATCTTGCCATGGTGTAAGAAATGATGATTTTGAAGATTAGACTGTCACATTTGCCACACCCTCATCTTTTAGTTTAGTTGTCCTTTCCCTAATTTGATTCCTTCTACACCTGTTTCTGTTTGTTAGTCAGTTTAATCCATTCAACTCATTGTGTTATTGAGACACCTGTCTGGTATCTTTGGTTAATCATGTACTGAGTAATATACCTGAAAAATATTCAAGTTTTATTTGAAAAGTGGTCTTTTGATTCATATGTTAGTTTCTTTAATGAAATACAAAAAATTCTCTAACGTCTAACTGGGAATCTAAAATTTACTCTTCTACTGACACGCTAATGCAGAAGACAAAAAATAAACATCTGAAACAAAATTTTTTGTTAAAAAATCTACGATACCCAAGACTTTTGCACAGCACTGTATAGTGTATATAGAAAGGTGCTGGAAAAGAGCCAGTAACATCATGAAAGATCCACTCCCATCAGGGAGGAGTCTACGTAGCATCCACACTAGGACAACCAGACTCAAAAACAGTTACTTTCCCCAAGCAGTAAGGATGATAAATATTTCCACCCACTAACCCATCCCTCCATATCCCCCACAACAACTACTTGGTTAACTTGTGTACAGACACTCCTGTGCCTAGCATCATGCTATGGACGTACAGTCAATCTGTGTATATAAGATATCTTGTGTATTCATATTTATTGTGTTTTTATTATTGAGTTCTTTACCTTGTATATTTTTTGTGCTGTATTGGAACCAGAGTAACAATTACTTCATTCTCCTTTATACTTGTGTACTGGAAATAACATTAAACAATCTTGAATCTAAAACAATGTTTTTATTCATCTTTTATCAGAGAAGAAGAGTTTAAATTTGGCTGCACTTTCCAAAGAGTGCCTCCGGAATTACTTCACCAGCTCTGGAACGATATCACCATATCACCAAATGGGGTGGCCTTTGTTAAAGTATGAATTAAACATTGCTCTTAATATGGATGATATTAAAAGTAAAACAAGAAGAAGGGTATTCTTAAACCATGTACAAGTATTCGAATACTTCTTTCTCATTAGGAAGCCTGGTTGCTAAGTATCAAAGATGAATTTGCTAATGGCTACAATGAATTAAAGCCAAATCTTTGTCAAGGGCAGAATTCATTTGATAGATCTGGCCCACGTTTACCAAAAGTGGCTATACAACAAATGCTTTAAGCTTTTGTAATACTAATACTATTTTTGTATTAGGAAGAGCTGTTTGTACTGCATGTTTCATTGATCCTAAGCTTGTGTTCTCTTGAGCTTTCTCATATATGCCACATATTACTGAAAATAGATTACTTTGAAATTTTGCTGAGCAATAAAAACAAAGACTGATATAACTCAACATCACATTACTTGAAATGCTAGAAGTGGGCAAGAATACCATGGGACCTCTGCAGCCAAAAGAAGTTGCTCTATTAACCTGGTAAATATTGGCCTTGCTGCAGTATTTTTCTCTGAAAGAAAGCTTCTGTATGGCCTGATTGAAGTCTGTAAAATTGTGAGTCTGATGAATGTAGAGGTGTGCTTTTTGCTCAGAGTCCTAGGAGTAATGATAGTTAATTTGATGAGTTCACCAGAACCTCTTCCTAGAGTGTGAAACTCAAGCAGAGGACATAAATAACAGGCTGGGAAAGTAATGAGATACAAGAAAATCCAAGGATATAAGCAAGAGGGTGAATTGGAGAGGTGCATGGAGATTCAAATGTGAATGAACTGGTAAAAAGGAAGGCTAAGCAATATCTATGTGGTATATTGTAAGAGAAAAGCTCTATTTGTCAGAAATCTGCAATAAGGTGGAAAATGTTAGAAATAATCAGCAGGACGAGCAGCATCTGTGGAGAGAAAAACAGTTATTGGTTCAGGTCAGGTTGACATTACATTGAATTTTGATACCTGAAATGTTGAGCCTGTTTCTCCCTTCCCAGATGCTATCTGACCTGCTGAGTATTTCCAGCATTTTCTGTACATTAGTGTGAAGTTAAAAGCTTGAATATTTTTCTGGATTCATCATATTTTTTTTTGATTATTGTTATGTGTTGATATTGCTATTGTAGCCCTCTGTGCGAAAAGGAGTGTTACCGAACATGTTGGATGAGATACTGAAGACCAGGATAATGGTGAAGCAGACCATGAAAGGCAACAAGAAAGACAAAGCTCTCACAAAATTGCTTCATGCTCGACAGATGGGTCTGAAGCTCATTGCCAACTTTACTTATGGTTACACAGCTGCTAGCTTTTCTGGAAGAATGCCATGTGTCGAGGTACCTAAAATACACATATCTAATTCTCAATAAACAAGAGAAGAAGTCTGTAATTTACACATGCCAGCTGCCTTGTATTTTAAAAAATCAAATAATTATTTCATTAACAGTGCATTGCAAATCTTCAATTTCCATTCAACTGGTGTGGAGAGTTTCCTGATGAACTTTATTTGCTTTATTTGAGCTGAATGATCTGGGCGTTATGACAAAACAAGGATAAGGAATAGAAGCAAGAATGGACCATTCAATAAGATCACAGCTAATCAAGTTTAGGTTTACCACTTTGCCTCTGCTTCCCCATATTTACAGGTCAAATATCTGTCAGAATTGAATTTGAATATATTTAGTGGCTTTGCCTTCAGTGCTCTCTGGGGTAGACTGTTGTAGGACAGGATGGCAGCAGAGCTGTTTACATGGGGCTCCATGATAAGATTCAGTCCTGATCTCTGATGATGGCTGTCTGGTCTCCCTGTTATTGCATGGGTTTCTTCAGAGAGTTCCAGTTTTTCCAAGAGCCCAAGTGTATGCAGATTGTTTGGTTAATTGGCCTCTGTAAGACTGTCTTCTGGTGCATTGATGAGTGGTAGTCTGGAACATAATTGCTTCATCTTTTAAAAGTTCACAATGCGATAATCTGCTGGAATGAGAAACCATATTATATTACTGCTGGTTATAGAAATGTTTATCTTTTTTTACAGATCGGTGACAGCATTGTTCTCAAGGCCAGAGAAACTCTTGAACGTGCTATAAAGTTGGTTAATGAGACAAAGAAGTGGGGAGCTCGTGTTGTATATGGAGATACAGACAGGTATCAACTCTTAAATGATTATTTAACAACAACTTTACATGATCTCTATGTAGTTAATAAAAGGAATTAGATTGTTCTAATTAGATGCAAAGGACTAATAAGTAGAATATAAGACAGATGCAGACTGGAAATCTATCTTGTGCTTTACTCAACACAGAAATGTAGGGCTTGTTATATAACAGATCTGTTCCTTTTAAATTACAGTAACAAATATCATATCTCTTGTTCATAATCATATCCTCTCTCCATAGTGTTGTGGCTAACCTTTGATTTGCCTCCAAAAACTGTAAACAGTTAACAATTTGTGGTTTCTGTATTGGTCAAATTTTAACCAAGAATTTAAGCATTTTAATCCCCTATTACAGTAGTAAAGATCAAAAGGGCAAATCCTAGATGCTGATATGAAAGTAATTGGAAGGCAAAATGGGCCAGTGTTCAGCTTGTTGCTCCGCAAGGTTTACTGAACACTGAACTGAGGCTGTGGCCTGCCACTAACGGGCTCTAGAATCAGCTGCAGTGATGACTGGCTTCGTGGCCGTGGACTCACTTTCCTGAACTTCAATTCTGAATGTTCTGTTGGGTTTCTTTGAGTTGTGGCTGCCTGTAAGGAGACAAATATCAAGATTGTTAATAGTACAGATACTTTGATAGTAAATGTACTTTTGAACTTTTTTTTTGGAAGTGAGGGGGAACAATGAGGTATTCAAGGAACTCACATTAAGAAGCAAGTCAACACAAATAGAGTTACTATTTGTTGTGATTTTTGAGCTGATTCTCCTCCTTTGCAGCATGTTTGTGCTATTGAAAGGAGCCACCAAAGAGCAAGCCTTTCGGATTGGAGAAGAAATTGCTGATGCCGTGACTGCCACCAATCCAAAGCCCGTGAAACTGAAATTTGAAAAGGTGAGATACGGCCCTTCATGAGCAGAAGGAAACTACAAGCCTTTGTGGCAGGCTTATCATCAGAAAGCTTGCTGAACAAGTTGCCTTATTATTGTTATAATCTTCAGTCTGGTTTCCTAACATATATATTGCAAGTTGTGCAGTGAAAGTAACTTTTATTGTACTTATGGGATGAGAGTCTCTACTGGCAAGTAGAAGATTTGAATGGTTCTATTGATCATTGTTAGATAGTTGCACTGTGTTTCAAACTCCTGGGAGTGCACATCTCACACAACCCCTCATGGTCCCAGAACACATTCTGTACAATCAGGAAAGCTCAGAAATGCCTCTACTTTCTGAAGAGAGCTGGACTATGCACATTCTATTCTTGTGTTATCCTACAGATGCTTTGTAGACTGCATCCTAACAAGTTGCTTCACGGCATGGTACTGCAGCAAACAGGAAGGCTCTGCAACGGGCGTCAAAACTATTCAAAGCATCATCAGCACCAGCTATCATGGACATGTATTCCGAAAAGGGCTGGGTAGCATCCAGACCAAGACCACCTGACTCAAAAATAGTTACTTTCCTCAAGCAGTAAAGCTGATCAACACCTCCACCCAGTAACCCACCCCACCCCCAACCACAACTACTTTATCATTTCATGTCAGTCACCTGACATACAGACACTCCTGTGCCTAGGGTCCCTTTATAGACATACAATCAGTCTGTGTCTTTTAACTATTTTATGTATTTATATTTATTGTGTGTGTTATTATTGGGTTCTTTATCTTATTAAGGTCTTTTGTGCTGCATCAAATCCGCAGTAACAATTATTTTGTTTTCCTTTACACTTGTGTACCGGAAATGACATTAAATGTTTTGTGGCTATTAATTTAACCACTTTTCCAGGATCATGTAAAAATGTGCTTTGATATAACTTGCATGCAGTCTCAGAGGCAAACATTATGCAAAACTTTATATTATTTACATTAAGAGTACATTGTTTTAATTGTCTTAAATTAATCAAATTTGGAATTATTTGTGATATTTTGTTGGATGAAGAGAAAGTTCGACTCTAAATGTAGTGGGGGCCTTTTTTTCATTCCAATAGGTTTACCTTCCATGTGTCTTACAATCTAAGAAGAGGTATGTTGGTTATATGTACGAGAGTTTAGACCAGAAGGATCCTGTGTTTGATGCCAAGGGAATAGAAACTGTGCGACGGGACTCCTGTTCTGCTGTGTCCAAGGTATGAAGCAGTCCCTCTTCAATTACATTACTTCCAATCACCATGCAGATTCCCCCTCTATTGAATGCACCAGTGAAAAATATAAATTACCAAGTTTACAACATTGTTTTGGAATCAAAGATATTCAAAAGTGAAATGGGAATAGTTAGAACTTACATTTTTGGTGTACATTGTAGCAGGAGTAAAATCTTTACGTAGTGCTTACTTTTCAAATTGATCTATTGGTCAAAGTATCTGAGCCATGCAGATCAGAACAAGGACATAGTCTGCACATAATCAGTATTTTCAAGTCAGGTTTTGCCTTTTGTGTTCAGGGAAAGCAGGGTGAATTAATTGCTACTCTTCAGATCATTGTCATGTTTTGTGACCACCTAAATAGATGACATTTCAGTTTAATGTTTTACCTGGGGAAAATGCCTCTATCAATGCAGGATTAACACCAATTTTAAACTGAGGTTAAGTGCTTAAAATAAACTGGAAACTACAATTTACTGACTCCTTGAGGTGCAAGCTCAATAACACTCTGGTCATTGCAACTTCTATTGACATACTGTTAATAAAAGTTTGGGAAGATCCAAGTAAGTAATAGATCTTAGTGCAGAGTTCTCACCTGATCTGCATCTCTAATGATGTGAAAGCTATGGTTAAACAGACGTTTCTGTTCTGCCTTAGGAGGCTCTTAACAAGATTTTGATTCAGTCAATTAAAGCATCTTTACACAAGAGAAGTTCATTTGCTTTTTGAAGGAGAGCAAATTGAGAATTGATTCAGAGTTGGCACTAATTGATTGGCTTAAATGTTATTTGTCATAATACGGTGATGTGAATGTTCATGCATTAGTTTAAAAATACATGTGTACATTGCTGGTTTGTGAAATCACAATAGGTTATGCTGTTGTTTCACTTGTGAATCTTTCCACAGGTTTTAGAGCGCTCAATAAAGCTACTGTTTGAAACAAGAGATATCAGCCAGATCAAGCAGTATGTTCAGAGGCAGTGCACAAAGGTTTTGGAAGGGAAGGCCAGCATGCAGGATCTGACTTTCGCCAAAGAGTATCGGGGCAGTTCTGCATACCGCCCCGGAGCATGTGTCCCTGCTCTAGAACTCACCAGGTGGGTCTTGCTGATGGAGCTATATTTCAAATCCATAGACTTTAGAAGAGACCAAATGATTTGCTGTAGTTCTGTCAAATGATGTGAATGTGACCAATATAAGCCTATGAAGCAAAAGCCTTACAGTTGAAACAGAGCTAGTATAATGTAAAGCAGAGTGCTATAATAAATTGCATTTCACAACTGTATCTCAATCTCTGGAGGATCTTCCAAATCTTATTTTTAAATTAAAAGTTTAATTAGAGACTTTGAGAAAATTTTGGAATGATTAGTTAAAATCAACCGCAGCAGATAGTGTTTTTTAATCAGAACAGTTAGAAAATCATTCATCTCAGAGGAAATAGCAGAAGTGATAATTTTTATATTCACAAGAAAATAATTCTAATTCATGACAGTCTGCAATACATTGATTATCCTGGATAATTTTAAATTGTCATAATTCAGGGGAAAAAATTTCTAAAGGTGTTTAAGCCAGTCCGTGTAAATGCATTTTATGTTTCCCCAGTTGTTGAAGTCAAATTGAGCATTGACATTTAGTGAGATTCGTACCATATTGTCGTATGTACTAAGGTGCTATAAAATTCCTCACTCTTGTGAAGCTCACAGTCGACATTATACATGGTAATGATAAATACTACAATAATTACCGTGAGCACAAAACAATGGCATAGTACAAAGTATAGTAGTGTAAACTGAAGTATCCTGGTAAGCCTCTTCTGCACCTTTTCTAAAGCTTCAAATTCCTTCCTATAGTGGAGTGACCAGAACTGTGTGCAGTACTTCAAATGTGGCCTAACCACATGGATCTGTAAATGGTTTAGATTAAACCAGTCACGATATCATCATTAGCAACAAGCATATTACCTATTTAAAGGAAAATCTGACATACAAACTTGATTTCTTTAAAAAGGTACTATATTGCACACACAATAGTTTTGAATAATATTGTCTATTCCAAATATAGTTATTTTTTTAAGAGATACACGAAAATGACAGGACAAAGTCATGCAACTATGAATGCTGACATGATGTTTACCTAAACTCTCCTGTCACCTAATCTCATATAATTTCATGGAAGAAACCTATGGCAACTTGAGAGCTAAGAAGGGGTGGGGATTCTAGATTGTTGCAGAATACCACAATGTCCTTTTTCCTATCAGAAGCATCTGCCTAAAATAATGCTGGAAAACTCAGGACAGGCAGCATTTATGGAAAAAGAAACAGCCAGCATTTTGGATTACAACCTATCGTCAGGGAAGGTTTTCCAACAGTTTCTGTTTTTACTTTTGATGTCCATAAGATATAGGAGCAGAATTAGGCCTTTGAGTCTGCTCCACCATTTCATCATGGCTCATCTATTTTCCCTCTCAGCACCAATCTCCAGCCTTCCCCCTATATCCCTTGGTGCTCTGACCAATCAAGAATTTATCAACTTCTGCCTTAAATATGCATAAAGACTTGGCCTCCACAGCTGCCTGTGGCAAAGAATTCCACAGATTCACCACTCTTTTTGGCTAAGGATATTCCTCCTCATTTCCATTCTAAAAGGGTGCACTTCTACTCTGAGGCTGTGTTCTCCAGTCTTAAACTCTTCTGCAATAAGAAACATCCTTTCCACATCCACTCTATCAAGGCCTTTCACCATTCAACAAGCTTCAATTAGGTCACCCTTCATTCTTCTGAATTCCAGTGAATACAGGCCCAGAGCCATCAAATGCTCTTTGTATGACAAGCCATTTAATCCTGGAATCATTTTTGTGAAACTCCTTTGAATCCTTTCCAGTTTCAGCACATCATTTCTAAGATAAGGGGCCAAACCTGCTCACGATACTCCAAGTGAGGGCTCACCAGTGCTTTATAAAGTCTCAACATTACATCCTTGCTTTTGTATTCTAGTTTTCTCGAAATGAATAGTAACATTGCATTTGCCTTCCTCACCAGAGACTCAACCTGCAAATTAACCTTTAGGGAATCCTGCACAAGGACTCCCAAACACGAGGAACTCTGCAGATGCTGGAAATTTAGGCAACACACATCAAAGTTGCTGGTGAACGCAGCAGGCCAGAAAGCATCTCTAGGAAGAGGTATAGTCAACGTTTCAGGCCGAGACCCTTCATCAGGACCCGAAACGTCGACTGTACCTCTTCCTAGAGATGCTGCCTGGCCTGCTGCGTTCACCAGCAACTTTGGTGTGTGTTACAAGGACTCCCAAGTCCCTTTGCATCTTGTTTTTTATATTTCCTCTGCTCTTAGAAAATAGTCAACCCTTTCACTTCTGCTACCAAAGTGCATGACCATACACTTCCCAACACTGTATTCCATCTGCCACTTCCTTGCCCATTCTCTGAATCTAAGTCCTTCTGTAGCCTCTCTACTTCCTCAAAACTGCCTGTCCATCCACCCATCTTCATATCGTATGCAAACTTTGCAACAAAGCCATCATTTTCATCATCAAGTCATTGACATATAATGTAAAACGAATCAGTCCCAACACGGACCCCTGCGGAACACCACTAGTCACTAGCAGCCAGCCAGAAAAGGCTCCCTTTATTCCCACTCTTTGCTTCCTGCCAATCAGCCACTTTATCCATGCTAGAATCTTTCCTGTAATACCATGTACTCATAGCTTCTTAAGCAGCCTCACGTGTAGCACCTTGTCAAAGGCCTTCTGAAAATCTAAATACAGATGAACCAATACTCCTTTGTCTATCCTGCAAAGAATTCCAACAGATTTGTCAAATCAGATTTTCCCTTGAAGAAACCATGCTGACTACGGCTTATTTTGTCGTGCTTTCAAGTATCCCGAGACCTCCTTCTTGAAACTGGGCTCTAACATTTTCCCAACTACTGAGGTCAGACTAAGTGGCCTATAGTTCCTGCCTCTCTCCCTTCTTGAAAAGTGCAGTGACATTCGCAATTTTCCAATCTTCCGGAACCACTCCAGAATCTAGTGATTCTTGATAGGTCATTACAAATGCCTCCACAATCTCTTCAGCCACCTCTTTCAGAACCCTGTGGTGTACACCATCTGGTCCACGTGACTTATCTACCTTCAGACCTTTCAGTTTCCAAAGAACCTTCTCTCTGGGTATGGTAATTTCACACATTTCACACCCCTGACACTTGGAACTTCCACCAAACTGCTACTGTGTTCCACAGTGAAGACTGATGCAAAATACTTATTCAGTTCGTCTGTCTTTTCGTTGTCCCCCGTTACTACTTCTCCAGTGTTTTTTTTTATAACAGTCTGATATCCACTCTCACCCTCTTTTACATTTTATGTATATGAAGAAACTTTTGGTATCTTCTTTAATATCATTGGCTAGCTTACTCTCATCCTTCATCTCTGCTTTAATGACATTTTTTGTCGCCCTTCTCGTTAGCACTCTGGTTCCCATCCCTTTGCAACTCCTAGTTTAAACCCCACCGTAAGGCATTAACAAATCTTCTCACAAGGATATTAGTCCCTCTCCAGTTCAAGTGCAAACTGTCCCTTCTGTACAGGTCCCATGATCCCTGGAAGAGAGCCCAATGGTCCTAAAATTTTATGCCCTCCCTCCTACAATTCTTTAGTCACATAAAAAACTGTTCTGGCCTCACTAGCACATGGCGCGGGTAGCAGTCCTGAGATCAGAACCCTGGAGGTCCTGCCCTTAGCACATAACTCCCTGAACTCCCTATGCAGAACCTCATCACTCGTCCTACCCATGTCATTGGTACCTGTATGGACCACGACTTACGGCTGTTCACACTCGCACTAAGTACGCTGAGAACTCGATCCGAGATATCCCAGACTCTGGCAACCGGAAAGCAACATACTATCCAGGAATCTCATTCTCGCCCACAGAGCCTCCTGTCTGTTCCCCTAACTAACGAATCCCCTATCACAGCAGCGTGCCTCTTATTTCACCCCCCCCCCCCAACTTCCCTTCTGAGTCACAAAGCCAGACTCAGTTCCAGAGATCCTACCACTGTAACTTTCCTCTGTTAGGTCATTCCCTCTACCCCTCACCGGACAGTATCCAAAGTGAAACTTCTTGAGTTGGATGGCCACAGGGTTACTCTGCACTGGCTCCTTAACCCCTTTCCCCTTCCTGGCTGTCATCTATTTTCCTGTGTCTTGCACCTTGAGTGTAACTGCCTCTCTTGTGTCCTATCTATCACTCCTTCAGCCTCCTGAATAATCCGGAGTTCATCCTGTTCCAGTTCCGGCTCCAGCTCCAGCTCCAGCTCCTTAACAAGGTTTTTTTTAGAAGCTGCAGCTGGATTTACTTCTCACAGTTGTAGTCATCAGGGACACTGGAAGTCTTCCTGCCTTCCCACATCCGGCAAGAGGAGCATTTCACTATCCTGTCTGGTATTTCTACTCTCCTAACTGAGCAGATATAAAGAAGTAAAGAGAAAAAAGCTGGAGCTTATTTTCCGTTGCTTTATTTGACTGAAGCCTGTCTTTGTGGAAGCCACTCTGAGTGTCCACTCAGATGATGGCAGCTGTGCTATCCCCGCCTTACTTTAGTTTGCTCTTACTAATCATCCCAAACACAAAATGGTTGCTGGTCAAAGCTCTTCTTTGCTGCCGCGACCCACTGCTTCCTTTTGTCCCCGGGCAGTGGTCCTGATTGAAGTCCCCTCCTCTCCAAATTTCCAATGTCAGGATTGACCACTGTTAAAAGCATTTTTTCCAGCATCAGCTGTTTATTTTAATTTTCATTTGTCACACATGTTTCTCTATAGAAGGATATTTCAACAAACATGACATGGATCCAGTATTTGAACCCAGCTAAATCACAGGCAATTTGTTCATTGTTGACGTCGTCGTTTCTTTTTATTTCTGTAAGGGTTCATATACCGGATCTAGTCGATGTGTTTCTTGAAGGATCCTTCTGTAGAGAACCACATTTCAAGAAGTTCTTGTTCTTGCTTGAGTCAAGACTCTGTCTGTCGTCCAGTTGAAATGGTGCCCTCCTTCGTCTTCATGAGCTGGTACTAGCGAGAGTGGGTTGTGCCTTCCGCTTGCTAGCTGATGCTCCTGTAGCCTGGTCAATAATTTTCTTCCTGTTTGACCAATGTAGTACTTGTCGCAGTCACTACACTGGATTCTGTAGATAACATTTGTTCTATCAGTCACATTTTGCACTTTGATTTTTAATTGGTTCCTCCTCAAAGTTGCAGTCAGACCTTGGAGGAGTATATAAGCTGCAGATCTGAGGAGACAACCCCCTCAACTGCTTATTGATGATGGCTTCTCGACTAGAGCAGAAATATCTCGGTGATCAACCAAACTTCCAAATAGCCAACCCGAGGTACCAATAGTCCGCAATATTTCAAAGTATACTGTGTGTTTGATAGGTCTGAGGCCCCTCTGAGCCACAGGAGCCCTGGTACATCAAATTGTTCCTCAGGACCCATAAGACATAGAAGAAGAATCAGGCCATTTGGCCCATTGAGTCTGTTCCACCATTTGATAAGGATTGATTTATTGCTCCCTTTCAACTCCATCTCCTACCTTCTCCCCATAACCTTTGACCCCCTTACTAATCAAGAAACTATCAATACCCGCTTCAACTATATCCAATGACTTGTATGTCACAGCCATTTGTTGCATTGAATTCCATGAATTCACTACCATCTGGCTAAAGAGAATGTACTTTGCCCTCTGATCCTAGACTCCTGCTGTTGGAGACATTCGATCTAGGCTTTTTCAATATTTGGTAGATTTCAATGAGATCTCATAATTCTAAATTCCAGCAAGAACTGGCTCAGGGTTATCAAACACTTCTCATACCTTAACCCTTCCATTCCCAGGGTCATTCTCGTGAACCTCCTCTGAGCCTTCTCCAATGCCTGAACATCCTTTCACGTGAGGCACAAAATATTCCAAATGTGGTGTGACTAACGCCTTATAAAGCCTCAGTATTACATCCTTGCATGTATATCCTAATTTTTGAAAGAGTACATATTGCAAAACACCATAAGCTCTCTACGTTCTAAAATGACCATGAGTTTGGATTAAAAATGAAGGCTCGGCATCAGTGACCCTCTCGCTGGAATGTTGCCAACAGAAAACACCTTTCCTGGTACTTTCTAGTCTATGTGAACATTACAAGCAACCACACCAGCTGTTAACTTGTCATGTTTGATAACAGAAACTACGCAGATGTGAAGCTGTCTGGGGACAAATTTCTGTTGGGTCTTAAAAGAGCATGGAAAAAAGACCTGAGTGTGGCTTTTGAGACAAAAGAGTGGGACAAAATTTGCAAAAATGTCAAAACAATGTCAAGAGACCTGAGGGTGTGCCTTATTCAGTTTAAGATCCTACACCATTTTTATTGGACTCCAGCAAGGTTACATAGATTAGGGTTGAAAAATACCCCTGAATGTTGGCTGGCACTGTGAGGCGGATAAAGGGGACTTAGTACATGTGTTCTGGTCCTGTCCCAGAATTCAAGAATTTTGGATTATACATAAGTATATTGGTGAAGTTTCGGGTATTCAATTCCCTTTCTGCCCCAGACCCTTTGTCTTGGGAGACACACTTGGTTACTTGGGGATAAACACTCTCAAAATTGGATCCAGACGAGTATAATGGTAGGAAGACAAATTATACTTAGAGGTTGGAGGAACTTGGGGGGGACCATCATTTCAGGAGTGGGTCACAGAAATAGCCAAAGTGGCAGCTTTTGAATGCATGTCTTACAAAACAGTTTGATAGATTGGACATCTATACACAAAACTGGGGCAAATATTTAGGTTTCCGGGGGTGGGGGGGAATAGTGGTGAAGCATATTACTGAATGGCAGCCTTTTCTGTTATTAGAGGTCTAAATAGACACACATGGTTATTATGTTGATATTTATTTCTGCTATGTTTGTTTTTATTTTATGGATAATTTTATGTTTTGTAAACTATGATTTACATAATTCTAACACTGACTCAAGGGTTCAGGGAAACTTTTTAAAAGAATTAAATAAAATTTAAATCTTTAAAAATGTCAATGAAGCTTTTGGGGCACCATGCACTCAAGTCACTAACTCTGCCTTTGATCAAAAACAAAGGAGGAAAGAGCCCAGACATGTGGTCTGTTTCCAGAGTGTATAGTTTCCAGTAGTTATAGAGAAAATGTTTACTGGTACTGGAGTTGAAAGTGTTTTTTCTTAGTTACAATTCTTCATAGGCGCTATCGTTTGGTGTTAAACGAGCCTGGAGGATCAGATTCTGAGGTAGTTATCACTGAGCTGAACTGTAATGTGTAGCTTTATAATGCTGATAAAGATTAACTGTGGTAGTATCTTGGCTAACATCATAAAATGGTATCTTTTTTTTTACACATCCCTTAGTCTCATGAGACCATGGACTTGCGCCTTGGAAAGTTTCCAGGGCACAGGCCTGGGCAAGGTTGTATGGAAGATCAGCAGTTGCCCATGCTGCAAGTCTCCCCTCTCCACACTACCAATGTTGTCCAAGGGAAGGGCATTAGGACCCATATAGCTCGGCACCGGTGTCGTCACAGAGCACTGTGTGGTTAAGTGCCTTGCTCAAGGGCACACACATGCTGCCTCAGCCAAGGCTCGAACTAGTCACCTTCAAATCACTAGACGAATGCCTTAACCACTTGGCCATGTGCCAACACAAAATGGTATCACAACCCAAGAAAATCTGCTGATACTGGAAATCCAAAGCAACACACACAAAATGCTGGGGGAACTCAGCAGGTCAGGCAGTATCTATGGAAAAGAGTAAATAGTTGACGTTTCTGGCTGAGATCCTTCATCAGGACTGGAAAGGAAGAGGAGAAGTCGAAGGTGGGGGTGGAGAAGAAGTACAAGGTAGTAAGTGATAGGTGAAACCAGGAGAGGGGGAGGGGTGAAGTAAAGAGCTGGGAAGTTGATTGGTGAAAGAGATAAAGTGCTGGAGAAGGGGGAATCTGATAGGAGAGGATAGAAGGCCATGGAAGAAAGAGAAGGGGAGAAGTACCAGAGGGAGGTGAGGGGCAGGTAAGGAAATAAAGTGAGAGAGGGAAACAGGAATGGGGAATGGTTGGGGGAGGGGGGTAATCACCAGAAGTTTAAGAAATCGATGTTCATGTCATCAGTTTGGAGGCTCCCCATATCATAAAATAGTGTTGGTGTTAGAACATCACAGGATTAACTTGAGTTATGACCGCTAAAGAAAAATTAGGGGAAGAAACGCAATTTACTGGCTTATTAGACTGGATTATAAGACTGCTTCTGATGGGGGAAAAAAAATTGTTTTCTGCTGTGCAGGTATTCATGCTCTTTTTATAGAAATAATACTGAAATTATCTACAAAGTTCTGAGAACATTTTAATTGAAATTTAACTATTATAACAGGTGTATGTATCTTTCTGATGAGGCTGGTCAGTACAGACTTGGTGGGCTGAAGTGCTCACCAAGACTTGGGCAGAGGTTACTTTCATCTGCTGCCATCTGCTGGTTGCTGCAGAACCGTCGGTCTCTCATTTGAAGCAGCATTTTAGTCATAGTCATACTTTATTGATCCCGGGGGAAATTGGTTTTCGTTACAGTTGTACCATAAATAATTAAATAGTAATATGTAAATTATGCCAGAAAATAAGTCCAGGACCAGCCTATTGGCTCAGGGTGTCTGACCCTCCAAGGGAGGAGTTGTAAAGTTTGATGGCCACAGGCAGGAATGACTTCCTATGACCATAAGATAAAGGAGCAGAAGCAGGCCATTCGGCCCATCGAGTCTGCTCTGCAAACGCTCAGTGTTGCATCTCGGTGGAACTAGTCTCTGGCTGAACGTACTCCTGTGCCCAACCAGTACGTTATGTAGTGGATGGGAGACATTGTCCAGGATGGCATGCAACTTGGACAGCATCCTCTTTTCAGACACCACCGTGAGAGAGTCCAGTTCCATCCCCACAACATCACTGGCCTTACGAATGAGTTTGTTGATTCTGTTGGTGTCTGCTACCCTCAGCCTGCTGCCCCAGCACACAACAGCAAACATGATAGCACTGGCCACCACAGACTCGTAGAACATCCTCAGCATCGTCTGAATGGAACACTTGAAATGAGCTTTATTAGCTCCACTCAACATTTGTGTATTTTAATGCTGAGAGTCATGTGTGGGTAAATACACCATCTGATACTAAACATCATGTGTCTAGTCCTTCTGGTCAAACACTGCTGAGGGAACACCGCAGAAAACATCGTTGGGAATATAGGGTCCCAAATATCAGTGGTAAATTAAGAAAGCAGATAGAGGTAGGCCTTAACAGGATGCTTGCTTCGCAGCAGGAGGAAACCCTTTGGACTAGATTGGATAGGCTGGGCTTTTTTTCCCGGGGCAAAGGAGGCTGTGGAGTGACCTGATACAGAGATATAATTTTATAAGAGGCATAGATAGGGTAAATGGTCAGAATCTTTTTCCCAGAGTAAGGATATGAAAAGCAGGGCATAGGGTTAAGGTGAAAAGATTTTTTAAAAGAGATCAGAGAGGTTAATCTTTTTATACAGATAGTGATTGATATCTAGAACTCACTGCCAGAGGAGATAGAATGAATTGCAATTGTGTTTATGGGTAAAGGCGATGAACTGGATCATGGATCAGTACATGGAACCATGATGTTGTAGCCATTAAATAGGCTTGGTTGATATAGAGACAGGAATGGGTGCTTAATGTCCCAGGCTTTCAATGTTTTAGAAAAGATACAGAAAGGTAAGAGTTGGGGAAAGCTGCACTACTAATCAGTAACGATATCGCACTTATACTCAGAGGGGATATAATAGAGGGGCATTGCAGAACAGACAGACAGATGAAGGAAATGTGAAAAAACAAAGTTTGTAATAGTGGAGACTTCAACTTTCTAATGAGTACAAGAGATTTAGATGGGGCAGAATTTGTTAGGTGCATCCAGGAGGATTTCTTAAATCAATATGTAGGTAGTCCAACAAGAGGAAGTGAGTGAACGGTTACTAAGTTTTAAGATAACTATAGGTAAGTATGGATATTGCCGAAAAGTATTAAATTGGAGCAGGGCAAATTACAAGAGCATTAAGCAGGAACTAGGAAGAGTTAATTGGGAACAGGTTTTTTTTGGGCAAGTCCACATTTGACAAGTGGGTATTTAAAGACCCAACTGCACAGAGTACAGGGCAGCTATGTTCCAGTCAGAAGGAAGTACAAGGATGGCAAGGTAAGAGAACCTTGGATATAGAGGGAGATGATGAATTTAGTCAAGAAGGAAAAGTATGTAAAGCTTAGGAAGCTCGAATCAAACAGAGCCCTTGAGGATTATAAGGAAGCTGGAAAAGAACTCGAGGGAATTGGGAAAGCTGGGAGGAGCCATGAAAAGTCCATGGCAAGTGGGATTAGAATCCCTAGGCATTCAGTACTTGCATCAAGAGCAAAAGGGTAACTAGGGAGAGGGGAGGAACACTTGGTGATAAAGGGGGGAACATTTGCTTGAATGTAGAGGATGTGGGTGAGGTCCTTAATGAGCACTTTACATCAGTATTTACCAAGGAGAAGAGCATGGAGGATGGGGAGATCAGTGCTGAGCATTTTGATGTGCTTGGGCTCTTCGAGGTAAAGGAGGAGGTAATGTTGGGTCTCTTTAAGAGTATTAAGGTGCTACATCCTTGGGGCCTGGTGGGATATACCCCAGGATATCGAGGGAGGCAAGAGAAGAAATTGGCCTTGACCAATATTTTTGTGGTCTCTCAATCCATTGGTGAGGTCCCAGAGGACTGGCAAGTAGCTAATACAGGTGCACATTCTTTTATCCAAAATTCTGAAATCCAAAAAGCTCCGAAAACAGAAGGTTTTTTTTTGCCAACAGCTGACATCACTCAGGTGCGATGTGGCAGCACTAGCAGAGGCCGCCAGATGTCAGTTGTGGCTCAGCGTCGTACTGGTTACACGTGCATTTGCTGTTCGCTGATATTTTGTGTTCACTGTTGACTTTGTGTTTAATTTCACTGTGAAAATGTCAAAAAGAGCTGCAGATATCCCTCTGGGTAACAATGAGAAAAAGAGAAGGAATCTTCTCTATCAATAACGCAGAAAGTGGAGTTATTGCAGAAGCTTGATCGTGATGTGTCTGTGCAGCGTCTTACTGAAGAAAATAGTGTCGGAACTACCACTGTATATGATTTAAATAAACAGAAAGACAAGTTACTGAAGTTTTACAGTGACGTTCTACATTTATTCCAATAAGTCATTTACCATGTGTTTGATTCAGTTCGTTTGAAGCTGTATATTTTTGTTTTATTGAATGTTTTTGTTGGAAATAAAATTTCTTCTTGTCATTATTCCCTAAACAATACAGTATAACAATTATTTACATAGCATTTACATTGTATTAGGTATTATAAGTAATCTAGGGATGATTTAAAGTATAGGGGAGGATGTGTGTAGGTTTGATGTGCCGCCGGGTCCTAAAGTCCACCAAACTGAAACAGATTAAATAAGGGACTTGAGCATACGTGTTTTGTGGTATCGGGGGGGAGGGGGTTCTCCGAAAAATTCTGAATTCCGAAATGCAACTGGCCCCAAGGATTTCGGATAAGGGATCGTGGACCTGTATTCTTCTATTATTCAAGAAGGGAACCAGGGATAATACCAATTACTAAGGTAATCTTACTAATTTGATTGAGTTTTTTGAGTTGATGAGGGTAACTGAGGAAAGTAGAGCTGTGGATGTTGTCTATGTAGATTTTATTAAGGCATTTCACAAGGTCTCTCATGAGAGGCTCATTCAAAAAATTAAGATGTTTGGGATTGATGGTGAAATGGCCATTTGGATTCAGAACTGGCTTGCCCATAGAACAAAGGGTAGTGGTCGAAGGGACTTATTCTAGTTGGGAGGTCTGACTTTTGCAAAGATTTGTACTGGACCTCTGCTGTTTGTGATGTACCTATATAAGTGACCTGGATGAAAATGTGGATAGGTGGGTTAGTAAATTTGCAGATGATATGACGATTGGGGGTGTGGGTAGTGTAGATGACTAGCAAAGAATGCCGTTTTATATAGATCACTTACATATATGGGTGGAGAAATGGCAGATGGAATTTAACCTGGCCCCTTGGTAGGTCAAATGCAGAGACAGTACTCTGTTAAGGGCAAGATCTTAAACAGTGTTGATGAGCAGAGGGATCTTGGGGTCCAAGTTCATAGCTACCTGAAACTGTCTACACAGGTTGATAAGGTGGTCAAGAAGGCACATATTAGTAGAGGCATTAAGTTTAAAAGTCAGGAAGTTATGTTGTTGCTTTATAAAACTCTAGTTAGGCTGCATCTGGAGCATTACATACAGTTCTGGTGACCCCGTTATAGAAAGGATGTTAAGGCTTTGGAGAGGGTTCTAAAGAGGTTTACCAGGATGTTGCCTGGATGTGCTATAACAAGAGTTTGGACAAACTTGGGTTGTTTTCTCTGGAGTGGTGGATGCGGATTGGAGATCTGATAGAGGTTTGTAAGGTTATGAGAGGCAGAGATAGAGTAGACAGGCAGCATCTTTCTCCCAGATTTGATATGTCTTGATACCAGAGGGCATGCATTTAAGTTGAGGTGGTAATTTCATTAAGAGATGAGGAACAAGTTTTGTTGCTTGGGGTGTTGGTAGGGGCAGAAATATTAGAAACTTTTAAGAGATGTTTAGATGGGCGTATGAATGTGAGGAACATGGAAGGATATGGGGATAGTATAGGCAGAAAAGATTAGTTAGCTATTTGATTACTAATTTGATTGGTTCTCAAATCAGCAAAGCATGGAAGGATACATCCCCACACAAAATGCTGGAGGAACTCAGCAAGCTAGGCAGCAGCATTTTGGGCCGAGACCCTTCGTCAGGACTGGAAAAAAAAGATGAATCAGAGTTAGAAGGTGGGGCGAGGGGAGGAAGAAACACTAGGTGATAGGTGAAACCAGGAGAAGTGGGGTGGTGAAGTAAAGAGCTGGGAAGTTGGTTGGTGAAAGAGGTACAAGGCTGGAGAAGAGGGGATCTGAAAGGAGAGGACAGAAGGCCATGGAAGAAGGAGTACTGGAGGGAGCTGATGGGCAGGTAAGGAGATAAAATATGAGAGAGAGATGGGAATGGTGAGGGGGAGGGAGCATTAACAGAATTTCGAGAAATTGATGTTCAGGTTGGAGGTTACCCAGATGGAATATAAGGTGTTGCTTCTCCAACCTCACTGTGGACTCATTGCAACAGTAGAGGAGGCCATGGACTGGCATGTGGGAATGGACAGTAGAATTAAAATGGGTGGCAGCTGGGAGATCCTGCTTTTTCTGGTGGACAGAGCATAGATGCTCAGAGAAGCAGCCTCCCAGTATACGCTGAGTCTCATACACAGGAAGGCACTCCAGGAGTACCGAATACATTAGATGATCCCAACAGACTCACAGGTGAAATGCCACTTCACCGGGAAGGACTGTTTGGGCCCTGAATGGTAGTGAACGATGAGGTGTAGGGGGAGTTGCAGCACTTGTTCCGTTTGCAAGGATAACTACCGGGGGACAAATTAACAAAGGAGTCGAATGGGGAGCAATCGCTGTGGAAAGCAGGAAGTTGGGGGGGGTGGGAAGATGTGCTTGGTGGTGGGATCCCATTGGAGATGACGGAAATTACGGAGAACTATGTTCTGGACACGGAAGCTAATGGAGTGGTAGGTGAGGACAAGAGGAACCCTATCCCTGGTAGGGTGGCGGGAGGACGGGGTGAGGGCAGATATGTGCGAAACGGCAGCGATGTGGTTGAGGGCAGCATTGATGGTAGAGGGAGGGAAACTCCTTTCTTTGAAAAAGAAAGAAAAGCCTTATCATGAGAGCAGATGTGGTGGAGGTGGAGGAATTGAGAGAAGGAGATGGTGTTTTTACTAATAACAAGGTGGGAAGAGGTACAGTCCACTTAGCTGTGAGAGTCAGTATATTTATAATAGACATCAGTAGATAAACTGTCTCCGGAGATAGAGACAGAAAAATCAGAAAAAAGAGGTGTTGGAAAGGACCAAGTAAATTTGAGAGCAGAGCAGAAGTTGGACTATATTCTTTTCCATAGATGCTGCCTGGTCTGCTGAGTTCCAGCATTTTTTGTGTGTGGCTTGGATTTCCAACATCTGCATGATTTTCTTGTTTGTGAAAGGACACATCCCAGTGGGATTATTGTAAATTGGTAAAATGGCTGGCTGGATGTGATGAGCTAAAGGACCTGTTGCTATGCTTTATAACTCTGACTCCATAAATTACTAATCTTCTCCTGTTCCCATTAGGAGGATGCTGACATATGATCGCCGATCTGAACCCAGAGTAGGCGAAAGGGTCCCTTATGTGATTATATATGGAATGCCAGGCTTGCCTCTCATCCAGCTTGTCAGACGACCAATTGAGGTGCTGCAGGATCCCAGCTTGAGGCTAAATGCTACCTACTACATCACCAAACAGATTCTGCCACCACTCAACAGAGTTTTCTCTCTGATCGGTGTGGATGTTTTCAGCTGGTACCATGAGCTACCCAGGGTAAGAAACTGAGATCTCCTCACAAGCACACCACAGTGTAGCATTGCCTTAATTATTGATCTATTAACATAAATCAATTCTTGACCATCATAAGTTATGGAAATGAAACTGACAGAAAATGCGAACAGCTCTGGAAGGTGGTCATTCTCACAGAGAAAGTCAGCATGATGGAGCTGGTCTCCTCTCACTCACTTGCACTTCTCCGTGCTAACTTACTTCCACCTTCAAATCCCAGTTTTACCACCACGTTTTCTTGATTTGGAAGTGCCAGGCTTCCTTGTCTGACACAGTGGCCAATTCAATTACATCTGCCAGTTGATCTGCACTGGATCTAAAAGCTTGGCTACGGACACCATCTGGGCCAGATGCTTTCCCCAGATTCACTTTCCAGAAGACTGATCTTACAACAGTGACTGGGTTCAGATGTATTGGATGCTTTCTGGGTGGGTGGTGAAATTCCAATTCCCTTCTGTTCAAAACTTGCACAGAGTGCATTAAGCTTATTGGGAAAGGATGCACTGTTGTTGGCAATGCTGCCTGACTTCGTTTATAGACAATTGTAGCTTGTGAGCCCTGCCACACTTGATGGCTGGTCGATTTTGGACTAGTATTGTAGAATCACTGACATTGTATGTTATGAAATTTGTTTTGTGGCACCAGTATAGTGCAAAGATGTAAAAAAAACTATAAATTTCAAAATAAATAGCACATATAAAGGAATAATGAGATTCATGAGTTCATAGACTGTGTAGTGGCCAATTCTAACCAAAATAATTGTCACTGCCAGCGACCCCACAGATTTGTAATACTTGTATGACATATCCTCAGCTCCAATAATGATTGTTCCAAAGTCAAAGGTATGTATTCAATCCTTTATTAGCAAACATACAGTCTTGAAGAGATGAAACTTAAGCAAAATTAAGCAATCAACAAAAGATACGACATCCATCAACCCCCCCCCACCAGCTGCAAACTGCCATGAACAAAGCACAAAGACATAACTTATTCCCTTCACTTTTACCACACCCCCCTCTTGTGACGAGTTACCATAATAAACTCGCAGCACAGAATATAATGCAGAAAGAGAACAGATGCGTGGCTGCTACATTCCAGTCCCCTAATTATTAAACTAGAATAATTACAACTACATGTTATCATGATAAGGGAGACATGAAATCTCAACATTTACAGAAATGTTCTCATTCTGGTAAGTAGACTATCCTGGATTGAGACCACCACCTGACAAACCAGGATGTCCATCTTGACTGCATCCAGGAAAATCCGTCTTGATTTGCTGCTGTCTAAACTTATCCAAGCACAAAATTGAAGTTGCATTAATTAGCCAGAGCTGAGCGTAATCTCTTCGACCACCATCAGCTCCTTTCAGTGGTCCGTTAACAGTACAACCCAGCATTGTTCTAATTGCATACGGTCCATCACTGCAAACCACTTGCAACAGCTCCAATGCCTGAGGCACGCTTGCTCCTATCAGCAGCTGAATGTCTGACTCAATTTCCGGCAAATGAATATGCTTCAGGTGAGATTATTCCTGAAGATCTCTCTGATGAAGAATGTTCCTCTTGTGGACAGGCATACGTTCCTGTGTATAGGTGTTAGACATTTCACAGTAGTTCTCACTATCTAAGCCAGCAACTTCCAATCCTGAAATGAAGTAGCTACTCATAACCTCTTGACCCGTGGTGTGTAAGAGAACGCATGTTCCTTTTCCTGCCAGATTTAGCTGTTGTACTTCCTTGATCTAGGAAAGCATAAGTAACCACTGCCTTGTTACTCTTCTTAGACTTCACCTGAACTAGAATTATAGGAAGTTTACGATCATGTAAGGCCATTAGATATCAGGGCATCACTCATTGCTGCGTTTGATTCATTCGTGGCTTGTTTCAAATCTGTATCCTTGTCTTCTGTGAATATGAAATATATTGGGATGCTTGCTACTGCATACCTTGCATGAAAGATGCTTCCTGCAATCCTTGCTGAAGTGTCCTGTACACAGACAACCAAAGCAGATACCATTTTCTTTAGGAAGGCAGCCTTTTTCTCCAGCTGAGAACACAAATCCGAAGTACATTCACCCTTTCAAAACAGACGAACCCTTTCATTAGTTACAGGTTCAGTTTTAGTTTTATTTAGCCACAGTGGTAGCAATGCTGCTTGTTTTAGCTTTAGAATAATCAGTGAGGTAGCATCATATATGTTCTCAAACAATGGGTGTGTGGCAATCTTTACTTATCTTTCAATAAAATCAGTAACCTTTCATTTGTGCCTTTCTTGAAGTTTATAGACTGTCAGTCTCCCACTTTTCCCTAAGTTTATCAGGCAATTTGTTTACAACAATCCTCTTGTTAGCAGGCATGACCTGCAGAACTTCCATGTCATTGCAGCACCCTCTAAGAAAAAGATTATAACCTTGAAGAGCTTTCACACCTTCTGATTTGATGTGCAGCCAAGAAAGAGCATTTTCCAAGTAGGCCGCAGTTTTGTGCTCATTGCCAAAATGTTCCTGAGTAAAGCTTGGGCCTTTAGGTATCCTTGCTCTGGGCTGGCTCACTGGCAACTTTTGACATGCTCTCTAGGGTAACCTCCAGTGCATTCTTCAAGAAAATAGATGGTTACCATAATCATCAGTCTTGCCTTCGTTGCTGTTCTTGAAAGCCCTCGTAAATGAATGATACTGTGATGGATTGCTGTCGAAAATTTGAATCTCTCTTTTTGGCAGAAATGCCATGCGTTGTCATTGCATCAATAAGCTTGTTATTTCCTTTTGTGTCTTTATGACCTCCAACGCATCATACTGTGAATTAATGTCTTCAGAAGCACCTTGGCGCAGACTGAGAGTGAAGATCCTTGAGCAACTCCTTGGGGGTTCAGACTCGTGGCTCATAGACACTTCAGCAACAAATGTGTCCACATTGACATCAAGTATGTTGGATTTCCTTGACATCACATCAACATAGAAACCCTTACCATAAAACTGTCCTGCTGGAGTACGTTTAGCATCCACAGCACTTGAAGCCCTTAGCACTTTAACTCTGGCCATCTTGGCTGCAATTTCTTCCTGCAACTTAATCTGCTCCATCTTCAGCAATGTATGTTTATCCCTCAATATTTGTTGTCTTGAGCATAGCTCAGCTAAATCAGCCTCTGTTTTAATACATGTCAGGGAGGTATCAGATGGATGGGACTATCTGCTTGTAATAGAACTTGCTGCATGCACATAAGATGCACTGTCTTCAGGTTGTACATCATCTTGGAAGTCATCAGCTTTATATGTAGTCACAGCATGTTTTGTGGCTTTATAAAATATTTTCATTTCCTCCACCATTTTGACCTTCAATAGTACATTTAATTTCTCTTGGTCTTGACTTCAAGCTCACTGCTTCCAGCTCGTGTTGTTTTCCAAGAATGTGAACCAAACAGAACAACGTATATTCAGTTCAGATGTTGACAGTGGAAGTATTTCAGCATTTCAACAGAACCGAGCTTGGAACCCTTAAACAAACACCGCTGTACAGCCTACAGTCCTCAAAGAATGTGACTCGTTCCCATAATAAATATAATAAGTGTGCAACACGTAACGCAATGCAGATAGAGAACAGATGTATGGCTCCTGCAGGCAGTTCAGAAACCTGATGGCAAATGGTAACTATGCTTCCTAAAACATTGAGCATGGGTCTTTAGGCTCCTGTGCTGCCTCTCCAGTGGTAATGAGAAGAGGGTATGTCCCGGATAGTGAGGGTCCTTAACGATAGATGTTGCCGCCTTGAGGCACCACCTTTAGAAGATATCCCTGATGTGGTGGGTTGAGCCTTTAATGGAGCTGGCTGAGTCTACAATCCTGGTTGTTTTTTTTTTGATCCTGTGCATTGGAGCCTCCATACCCTGACAGCGATGCAACCAGTCAGAATACTATTGTTCTTCTGTAGGAATTTTGCAGGAGACTTTGACATGCCCCTAATGAAGTAGAGCCACTGGCATACCTTAATGATTACACTCCTCGGGATCAAGAATGTCTTGCCTCCGTTCCAGACATGTGGCTTCTGGGTGTCCAGTGTAGACTCTTCCTTGGATGGGGCTGTTGGGTTGGATGGGTGGATAGTTCCTGAGATGCTGCACTCCTTTCATTACTCTGTGTGCTTCCAGTGCAGGACTACAAAAGGTTCAATGCCTTGATACTCCTGCAGGAGGCAACAGGGATGTTGCACTTCTGCAAAGAAACTCTGAGCATATCCTTGAATTTTTTCCTCCGTCTTCTTAGTGTGTGTTGCAATTGTCTGTTCTTAATGGTACTGAGGCGCACACAGCATGGTTAGTGAGTAGTGCAGCATTAAATCAGCAGTGCAATCAACTGTGGGCTTATCTGATCATATCAGTGCCACATCAGCAGTTCCTTTACCACAGCTTAGCACCTTCTCCAGGATAACTAAGGATGAACAACTAAATGCCTATGAAGTCCATATCCTTTGAATAAATATATTTTTTTAAATGTCTATTGTTTTAATTTGCTTTAAAATGAAAGAAACTAACCCTCTTTAAAAACTCGTCAATAATTGAAGTGTCCATAATCTTTTTTTTCAATACTTTGCAGGTACAAAAGGTGCTTTCAGCAGTACGGAGTGAACCAGATGCTCGTAAAGGAACCATCTCACAGTATTTCACCACCCTGCACTGCCCAGTCTGTGATCAGCTGACACAACTGGGCATCTGCAGCAAGTGCCGAAGCAACCCTCAGCAAGTATCTGTGATCCTTCATCAGGAGATTCGGGAATGGGAATGGAAACAGGCTCAACTGCTGAAGGTACTTCATATGGATAGTATTGGTGTATGCATAAAATAACCAGAGATTGAAATCATAAACCACTGGACAAAAACTAAGTTCTGCTCAATTTTCTTTGCTGTGGTCACTGTGTTTTGAGGATTACCTTCTGTATCCCATCGCACAAATTGAGCAGAGCACCAAGATAAATACGGGGTTCATGTGTTGGAATGTAGTCAGGTAAGAAGTGGAGTGGGTGGAGAGCAACATCATCTACTAGAATCAACCTCCCCACCAGTTCATGTTGGTTGATAAAGCTATTCTGAGACCACTTATGCCATCATTTCCAACAGGCAGACAGTGTGGATGAAGTACTTGATCAAAGCACTTACCAGGACAGTTCACTTATCAGGGTTCTTCTGCCTCTTTAATGCATCGCCTTCCTTTCTAAATGCATGAATTTTCATTTGCCCAGAATGTCCCATGAATAGTTAATATAACCAGGCTTTAATCATTTTTGTACTATATCTATGACCCTGGCTACATCCCCCAACTCCAGTGATGAAAATACGATACCAGAGGCTCTGATGTTAATAATTGGAGAAGTAGTACATTGAATTGTCTGTTGTACGTTGAAATTTTGGCTGTAGGCACTGTCTGAGGTGAGAGATTTTGTGCACTCAAGATCTGCTATTTTATTTGCAGTACGTGTTCTTGAAGTGAAAGAACAAGCTTTTTTGTTTTATCAGTCACATGGACTTTTCTAAAATTGCTTAGTATTTAATGTACTGCATTTATGATCCATATATGACCTATTCCATTGTATTTAATATTTCCCAATCCATCACAGGTTTTCTATTGTTGGGGTGTTTGCCAGTCTGAGTACTGCCATGGGCTAACAGTCATCCAAACAGCCAAGTGTGATCACTTCAGAACCACATTCTGAGAGCATCACTCACAGCAGTCCCAAACTACTTGAGAGTTACAGCCAGGCTTGGAAGGTCTAATGATTTGCAACTCGCTCCCTTATTGGAAGTGATATTTATCGTGCCCACATTAGCAGTGAGCTGCATTTGTGTAATGTAGTCCCATGGAGGAAAGATAAGGGAGTAGTTGCAAAGAACCAAGCTGTTAGCTGAAGGACCAAGCAGTGAGTGGGAATTGTGAAGTCATTGGTGTGAAGTGGCTGAAAGCAAGCTCAGTCGGGAGATGGAAAGAGGAATAATTTTCTTCAAATATTTATTTCTGGTTCCTGTCTGTATTGTTTGCTCTATGAATTTGCTAGATATCAAATCTTATTTCTATTTGGTGTCCTTTAAGTTAGCAAATTTACTTTCATGAGCAATAGTCACAGCTAAATACCATTTCATTTTCTGTAAATTTTCTAATGTCTAGTTATCTGCCTTTTAAATTTGTTCGCTCACAGAATTCTTGTTTCTAGATTTGCAGGAATTGCACAGGCTGTGTTGACAAACAGGTTCAATGCATTTCGCTGGATTGCCCAGTTCTGTACAAGCTCTTCAGCGTTAGCCGTGACCTCATTAAAGCCCCTTATCTTCGTCAATTGTTGGACCAGTTTTAACAACTCTAATCCACTTTGAAGCATGAGTGAATGCTTCTCTCTCGTCTACATTTTCTTGTGTACTGTTGATCATGGTGAGCTAAGACTCCAAGATCTGACCAGTTTTGAGTGTGAATGTTACAGTATTGCAACAAAGGGTCAATCAAGTAATCATTTCACTTGTTAAGAGTTTATTTCCACTGTAATGGATGATTAAACAGCCCTGTAAATAAATGTACAGTAATTTCATATCCAGTTATGTTAAATGGAATTCAGATCTACAAATAATTTACAAACTGTGGTGCAAATTTCCAGCTGCATATGTTTACAAATGATTTTTTTACAATATATTGGTCTGTGTTGTATGTTTTGAAAGCTGTTTTCAATTCTATATTTTTGTTTATTTTTTGATAGTTGCTTTATAGCGTGTGCACCGTAGTAAACTTGCAGTACAAAATGTAGCAGTTTGTTAAAAGCAAGGTCATGTTGATGTTTCTGGGTGCTTTGCTACAAAAACAATCATGGCTAGACAGGATATTGGAAACAGTGCGATGTGGGGTTGTTGCAATATTTTAATTATTTATTTGGATTATATTATGGCACTTGATATCTTTTTAAAAATTTATATTGTTTTCAGAGAAAAGTTTTAACATTTTCTTTCTGTGAAGTTTAATTTGCCAAAATTTGTATAAATAAGGCACTTTTCCTGATAGTTGTAAAGCTGCATTGAAATATAAAGGAACTCTATGATCCTGTTAATTTTGCATTTCTGATTTGTTATACTCCACTACTAATAATCCTGAACCCTGGATTTTTTATCTGCTTTTTGTTTAATACTGTTAATTTAGAAATCAGATTATTAAAAGTTCACCTTGTTTAAAATACTAAGTGTTCTGTAGAATGCAATCCTATAATCTCTTAAATAGCAAAGGATAGGGTTCAAGGCAAGTATATAGTTGAAAGATACAGTGGCATGCAAAAGTTTGGACGCCCCTGGTCAAAATTTCTGTTACTGTGAATAGTTAAGTGAGGTAGAAGATGAATTGATCTCCAAAAGTCATAAAGTTAAAGATGAAGCATTCTTTTTAACATTTTAAGCAAGATTAGTGTGTTATTTTTGTTTTGTACAATTTTAGAGTGGGGAAAAAAAGGAAAGGAGCACCATGCAAAAGTTTAGGCACCCCAGGAGATTTGAGCGCTCAGATAACTTTTACCAAGATCTCGGACCTTAATTAGCTTGTTAGGGCTATGACTTGTTCACAATCGTCGTTAGGAAAGGCCAGGTGATGCAAATTTCAAAGCTTTATAAATACCCTGACTCCTCAAACCTTGTCCCAGCAATCAGCAGCCATAGGCTCCTCTAAGTAGCTGCTTAGCACTCTGAAAATTAAAATAAATTATGCCCACAAAGCAGAAGGAGGCTATAAGAAGATAGCAAAGCGTTTTCAGGTAGCCATTTTCTCAGTTTGTAATGTAATTAAGAAATGGCAGTTAACAGGAACGATGGAGGTCAAGTTGAGGTCTGAAAGACCAAGAAAACTTTCCGAGAGAACTGCTTGTAGGATTGCTAGAAAGGCAAATCAAAACTCCCATTTGACTGCAAAAGACCTTCAGGAAGATTTAGCAGACTCTGGAGTGGTGGTGCACTGTTCTACTGTGCAGCGACACCTGCACAAATATGACCTTCATGGAAGAGTCATCAGAAGAAAACCTTTCCTGCGTCCTCACCACAAAATTCAGCGTCAGATGTTTGCAAAGGACCATCTAAACAAGCCTGATGCATTTTGGAAACAAGTCCTGAGGACTGATGAAGTTAAAATACAACTTCTTGGCCGCAATGAGCAAAGGTATGTTTGAAGAAAAAAGGGTGCAGAATTTCATGAAAAGAACACCTCTCCAACTGTTAAGCACAGGGGTGGATCGATCATGCTTTGGGCTTGTGTTGCAGCCAGTGGCATGGGGAACATTTCACTGGTAGAGGGAAGAATGAATTCAATTAAATACCAGCAAATTCCGGAAGCAAACATCACACCGTCTGTAAAAAAAAAGCTGACAATGAAAAGTGGATGGCTTCTACAACAGGATGATGATCCTAAAGACACCCCAAAATCCACAATGGACTACCTCAAGAGGCACAAGCTGAAGGGTTTGCCATGGCCCTCACAGTCCTCCGACCTAAACATCATCGAAAATCTGTGGCTAGACCTCAAAAGAACAGTGCATGCAAGACGGGCCCAAGAATCTCACAGAACTGGAAGCCTTTTGCAAGGAAGAATGGGTGAAAATCCCCCAAACAAGAATTGAAAGACTCTTAGCTGGCTACAGAAAGTGTTTACAAGCTGTGATACTTGCCAAAGGGATTGTTACTAAGTACTGCCATGCAGGGTGCCCAAACTTTTGCTTTGGGCCCTTTCCCTTTTTTGTTATTTTGAGACTGTAAAAGCTGGAAATTGAAAATTAATCTTGCTTAAGATATTAAAGAAATGTCATTTTTATCTTTATGCCTTTTGGAAATCAGGTCATCTTCTACTCGCTTAGCTATTCACAGTAGCAGAAATTTTGACCAGAGGTGCCCAAACTTTTGCATACCACTGTGCTTGACCTAACAAATCCAATCTTGTTTCAGTTGCACTCTCTCTAAACATTTTGGCATGCATCCAAAAATCTAGAATAAAAATGCATGGCTAATTTCAAGGCTGAATAATTTGAAGTGAAATTGCAATCAACTTCATACATGTGTCACAACCAATTTTTTTAAAATTAGCGCTCTCTATATGCGGTAGAGAGAATTTTGGGCTTTCACCTCAGTCAAGGGAAGTGGAATAAGTGTGCAGAAGGTGCCACTGGAACAACTCCAGTTGCAAGAGACTATCCATATACTTGTGGTGCCAGAAATTAAGCAGTGGAGATAGATCAAGTTTACATTAGTTCCACAGTATTTCACTACTATTTTAAATGAAGTTTTTCCTTTCAGGTTGTAATTTTGTACACGTGCCTCCACAATATTTTAAGTAGAATCTGTTAATGCAGGAATAAATACTGCCAGGGTACTGGACTCCATTTGTGAGAAGACTTCCTTGGGTAGCTCCACTGCAGACTGTCTCCACTTATCTCTCAACTGAAAGACACAACCATGTAGTATACACAGTAAAGCAACCTAAACTTAAGTTTGAACATCTGGACTAGGACTTCTCTCAATACTAGTAACTGAGCCACAGTTTCATTTCCAGCCTTACAACTAAGTAAACATTGAAATTCAAAAGCATACGTTAAAGAACTGATGCCTTATTAAACTATTGAAAGGTGAATAACATCTCATTAGTAAATATTCTAAGAAGGCTATATACAGTGCTTATAAGAAGTATTTCTCTTCCCCCCCCCCCACCCACCAGCCAGAAGCTTTCATGTTGCATTGTTCTACAAATTCGAATCACAGTGGATTTAATTTGGCTTCCTGACACTGATCAACAGCAAAAGACTTGTGTCAAAGTGAAAACAGGTCTCTACAAAGTGATCTAAATTAATTACAAATATAAAACAATAATTGATTGCATTTTATTCACCCCCTTCAAGTCAGTATTTAGTAGATGCACCTTTGGCAGCTTTTACACCCTTGAGTCTGTGTGGATAGGTCTCTGCAATGTTATCCCCATTTTTCTTTACAAAATTGCTCAAGCTCCATCAGATTGCATTTGGACCATGAGTGAACAGCCCTTTAAGTCCAGCCACAAATTCTCAATTGGATTGAGGTCTGGACTCTGACTTGGCCAGGATATTAACTGTTTTTAAGCCGCTCCTGTGGCTTTATGCTTGGAGTCATTGTCTTGCCAGAACACATCTCCCAAGTTGCAGTTCTCTTGCAAACTGCAACAGGTTTTCCTCCAGGATTTCACTGTATTTTGCTGCATTCATTTTACCCTCCACGTTCACAAGCCTTGCAGGGCCTGCTACAGTGAAGCAAACCGACAGCATGATGCAGCCACCACCAGCCAGAGTAGGGATGGTTTTGATGTGCAATGTTTGGCTTTCACCAAACATAGTGTTTAGTCTGATGGCCAAAAAGCTGAATTCTAGTTTCATCAGACCATAGAACCTTCTTCCAGTTCAGAACCTTCAACATGGCATTCTGGCCAAGATTTCATGAGGTTTTTCTCTGGGGGCCCCCCCCCCCCCCCAACAGTGGCTTTCTCTTTGCCACTCTCCCATAAAGCTGCAACTAGTGAAGCACCCAGGCAACAGTTGTTGTATGTGTAGTCTCTCCCATCTCAGCCACTGAGGCCTGTAACTCCTCCACAGGTGGCATAGGTCTCTTGGCCTCCCTCACTAGTCCCCTTCTTGCACACTCATTTTTTAAGGATGGCCTGCTGTAGGCAGATTTACATTTCTTGATGATTGGCTTAACCGTACTCATAGGGATATTCAGTGGCTTGGAAATGTTCTTGTAACCAGCTCCTGGCTTGTGCTTTTCAATAACCTTTTTGCGGAGTTGCTTGGAGTGTTCTTTTGTCTTTGTGGTGTAGTTTTTGCCAGGATACTGTCTCACTAGTAGTTGAACCTTCCAGATACAGGTATATTTTTACGACAATTGAAACACCTTGACTACACACAGGTCTCCAAAAACAGGTCTCCATTTAACTAATAATGTGATTTCTAAAACCAGTTGGCTGCACCAATGATGATTTGGTGTGTCATATTAAGTGGGAGGAGGGGTTGAATATGCAATCAGTTATTGTTTTATCTTTGTAATAATCTAGACCACTTTGTACAGATGTTTTCTCTTTGACATGAGAGTCTTTTTCTGTTGATCTGTCTCAAAAAAGCCACATTAAAACCACTGTGATTCAATGTTGTGAAACAATAAAACATGAAAACTCCTAAGAAGCATGAATACTACTTATAGGCACTGTAGAATTTCAATGTACTTATTTGATTACCTGTGATACAACACTGATGCCATGTAGAACTTCCAAAGCTACAGCTAAGATAACCATTACAAAATGCAGTGTCCTAGCCTGTGCAAGTAAAGTAAAACACAGCAGCAAAAAATACTAATATTCATCTTAAAACAGCAAGTTCCAATGAGATAGTTCTATATTCAACATCTGCTGAAGCAATAATTCCCCTTCACCACCACCCATTCAGCTGTGCCCATATTACAGCTCAGAATAGAATAATTTCTTCCAACTATTTTGAGGCAAATCTAATACCAGGTGAGTTCATCGACAATCATCTACATGTTAATTGTTGGTGACGCAGTAGTTAGTCTTGTAAAGAAGATTTTAAAATGCTAACAGGCACCAGTCCTCCAAGGTTTAGGCATATCACAGGGCAATCAGAACAAATAGCTGAAAACCAATACAGCAGATACTGTAAAATCAAGCAAAAACTATTTGAATTAGGCAACATCTATGAAAAGAACCAGTTAATGTCTCATGTTAACCCTCTAAGCTTATGCTGACAGTCTCCATCTTTAGCTCCATTTCTGCACAAGCATTTTCAAAAGCTATAAAAAAGGCTTTTGGCTGCATATGATAGGACAAAATTCCAGTCAGTGGGATGGGTTGTTGTGTAAAAGGTGGCCAAAATTGTAAAGGTTGACAAATAACAGGACTGAAGGTGTTATATTCAAGGAGGAGGAGGAGTGGCTCTGTCAGTTTAAAAAAATTAAATCAAATCTTTAGTAAGAATTGATACAGGATCAGAAGATGCAGGGTACTTGTGCGTGGAGTAAGAAACTGCAAGGGTAAGAGGAGCCTGATGGGAGTTATTTACAGGCCTCTGAACAGTAGTCCAGATGTGGTCTACAAACTACAGCAGCAGATAGTAAAAGCATATGAAAGGCAAAGTTACATTAGTTATGGGGGGAGGGGTGCAGAATCACAATATGCAGATAGATAGGGAAGCTCAAGTTCATGTTGGACCCCGAGAAAATTTGTGGAATACCTCTGAGATGGCTTTTTGCTGTAGCTTATGGTTGAGTCCACTAGGGAATCAGCAATTCTGGATTGGGTGTTGATGTGATTAGGGACCTTAAAGGAAACTTTAGAAAGTAGTGATCATATAATAGAATTCACCTTGCAGTTTAAGAAGAAGCTTAGTCAGATGTATGAGTATCACAGTGGAGTAAAGGGAATTATAGAGACATGGGAGACAGGCAGAGAGATTTAGGCCAGTTAGAAGAGTGGGCTGAAAGATGGCAGATGGAGTTTAATGCTGGTAAGTGTGAGGTGCTACATTTTGGTAGGACTAATCAAGATAGGACATACATGGTAAATGGTAGGGTATTGAAGAATGCAGTAGAACAAAGGGATCTAGAAATAATGATGCATAGTTCCCTGAAGGTGGAATCTCATGTGGATAGGGTGGTGAAAAAAGCTTTTGGTACGCTGGCCTTTATAAATCAGAGCATTGAGTATAGGAGTTGGGATATAATGTTGAAATTGTACAAGGCATTGGTGAGGCCAAATTTGGAGTATTGTGTACAGTTTTGGTCACCGAATTATAGGAAAGATGTCAACAAAATAGAGAGAGTACAAAAAAGATTCACTAGAATGTTACCTGGGTTTCGTCACTTAAGTTAGAGAAAGGTTGAACAAGTTGGATCTTTATTCTTTGGAACATTGAGGGGGGTATTTAAAATTATGAGGGGGATAGATAGAGTTGATGTGGATAGGCTTTTCCATTGAGAGTGGGGGAGATTCAAACAAGAGAACATGAGTTGAGAGTTAAAGGGCAAAAGTTTAGGGGTAACATGAGGGGGAACTTCTTTACTCAGAGAGTGGTAGCTGTGTGGAACGAGCTTCCAGCAGAAGTAGTTGAAGCAGGTTCGATGTTGTCGTTTAAAGTTAAATTGGATAGATATACGGACAGGAAAGGAATGGAGGGTTATTGGCTGAGTGCAGGTCGGTAGGACTAGGTGAGAGTAAGAGTTCGGCATAGACTAGAAGGGCCGAGATGGCCTGTTTCCGTGCTGTATTTGTTATACGGTTATATTATAGTTATAAGCTGGCCAAGATTGATCGGAAAAGAACAGTGGCACCATCTCCCTAATAAATGGCAAAAATACTCAGTTCTGCCCCCAATACACTTGAACTTCTGGCATACTACTAGCATCTTCTGCAGTGAAGACTGATGCAAAATACTTATTCAGTTCATCGACCATTCCTTGGGTCTCAATGGCTGGGGTTTTTTTGGGAGCAATTCACAAGGTGCAGGATAGATACATCCCAAGGAAGAGGAAGTATTCTTAAGGCGGTATGACGCAACCATGGCTGACAAGGGAAGTCAAATCCAATACAAAAGCAAAAGAGGGCATATAATATAGCAAAAATTAGTGGGAAGTTCGAGGTTTGGGTTTTTTTGTTAAAACCTTCACAAGGCAATTTTAAAAAAACATAAGGGGGGAAAGATGAAATATGAAGGTAAGCCAGCCAATATCAAAAATTATACCAAAAGTTCTTTTCCAGATGTATAAATATTGGCGAGAGGAGATATTGGACCACTGAAAAATGGAGAGATAGTAATTAGAACCAAGGAATTGTGGGTGAACTGAATAAGTATATTCAGTATTGGAGTATTGAGTAATTTTGGCCCCCTTATTTAAGAAGGAATGTGCTGTCATGGAGATGGTTCAGAGGAGACTCATGAGAATGATTCCAGGAATGAAAGGGTCATCATATGAGCAGAGATTGAAGGTTCTTGGTTTGTACTCACTGGAATTTAGAAGAATGAGGGGGATCTCATTGAAACCTACCAAATGCTGAATAGTCTGAATGTGAAAAGGATGCTTCCTTTGGTGGGGGAGTCTAGGACCAGAGGGCACAGCCTCAAAATAGGGGGATATTCATTAAGAACAGAGATGAGGGATTTTTTAAGCCAGAGTATAGTGAATCTGTGGAATTCATTGCCATAGGTGGCTGTGGAGGGCAGGTCATTGGGAGGTTGATAGGTTCTTGATTAGTCAGGGCATGAAAGTTATGGGGAGAAGGCAGGAGGATGGGATTGAGAAGAAAGTAGTTCAGCTATGATGAAATGGCAGAATAGACTCGATGGGTTGAATGTGATAACTCTGCTCCTATGTCTTAAGCACCAAAAGTCCCTTGACTCTAGGGAAACCACAAACTGCTGCAATTCTGAAATTAATTTTAGGGTGTTTATGAATTCATAATTTTGCTTACTGATATGGAATATTGACCACATTTACAGATTTTTCACAAACGAATACTTGCAACAGTAATTCAATTTGTAAAGTATTAAGTATTTGATATTTCATTAAAGTTGATTATATGCTATTGACTAATTTTAAGTTTACAGCCTGTATGAAAACCCACAAGAAATGGAACGTGGCTTACAGGAGGGTGCTGACATAAATCCTCTGGGGTGAAGGCAATGAACTGTCCTGGGGAATGACCCAAATATTCCTCAAAATCCCCAAAACTCAGATATCACAACTAGATTAAGCTGCTCACAAAATACACTGATAAAACTGAATTTAACTACAAATTCAGTTTTTTCCACTGTGGTGCTGGAATAAGATATTACTATGGGAAATATCAGTAATCAGAATTCAAAGTGCAATGAACAAGTATTCTAAAATTAAAGTTTAATTTTAATCCAATCATATATAAAATCATTAGCTCGTTTTCAATTAACATAGAAAAATAATTAATATTTCAATCTCCAGCCCAGAAATTAAGATCTTTCCCCTTTTCCTTAAAACATATGCAACAAAAATACAGATAGGGCAACACACACAAAATGCTGGAGGAATTCAGCAGGCCAGTCAGCATCTATGGAAAGAAATAAACGGTTGACGTTTCAGGCCAAGACCCCTGGTTCCCCCAGCATTTTGTGTGTGTTGCCTTGAATTTCCAGCATCCACAGATTTTCTCGTGCTTGTTAAAATACAGACAGATTAGTGTATTAAAACTGTAACTGCAATACTGCACTGCTTGAAAAAACACATTCACATTCTGACAACCTGGCAAATTTATTGGGTGTGATATGCAAATTTTAGTAATATCACTTCAAAGTATTTTTCACAAGTTTTCAGTACACTCCAAATACATGGATAGAGGTCTCATCGAAATCAAGATTCCAACCCTGACAGCATTTTTACATTCATCTTCCTCTCAAATGCACAGCCATATATTGGAGATATTTCATCCGTACTACTACCAAAATTAAATACATTTCTCATATGATACTATATATGTGACAAGTACCTGTTATCTTTGCAAAGATAATATTTAAAATCTACAGTTTTTGCATCTGGATTATCAGTGATACCCCAGTCCTTAAATCAACTTCTGCTGGAGATAGGTTAAGACATCCCACAACTTTCACAGAAGCAAACTGTCATGCAAGTATTCAAAACTCTTTTCAGCATTAAAACAATAAAATTTACTCATGTTAATTTAACCTAATGACAACCACAAAATTACAAGCAATTTCTTTATACATTCATAGCTTCAGATTTTTTCTATGAAAATGATTTAAAAATATGTATCCTAATTGATCTGATTTGTTACAATTTTTGTGTGCTGTCTTGTACATGTCTAAACCTTGAACATTCAATCGTTTTTTTCTCTTTCCAAGTTAAGCAGTCTCTTTTTTGGAGAGCAACCTAGATATGGAGGGGAGGGAACAGAAGAAAAGGACATTTGTTCTGGAGAGAACTGTTCCTTAGATTTTCCTGATGCATTTCCAACTGGATTCTTGTCTGTGCCATCCTTTACATCACACATTTCAATGACTTCAAAATCTGCATCATTCCATTCCTCAGGAGCATCATCATCACAGTCATCATCCTCATTAATTCCTGAACCCAACAAAGCTTTTTGATCTTCACTCTGCGGTTTGACACCATTTGGAGACGTGGCCAGCTTGTACATCACAGGAAACAAGATGGCTGTCATTGTGGAGGTAAGCAGGGCAGTCAGCATTAATATAGGGTAATGGTTGATAGCACTGATACCCTGTAGGTAGCCAACTACAGCTGGAACAACCATCTCACCTAATGCAGCTCCAAAAACAAATAAACCAGCCGACCTTCCAGTGATCTCTGTGTACTGTTTAACCCAGATAATGCCACTGGGGAAGGTGGTGGCCATTGAGGCCCCATAAAGGCCAGTGCCTAACCAGAGAGCGATGTGCTTAGTGTTATAAAGTGTAAGAATCAGGGAGGAAATGGTGCAGCCAATAATGCTGAGTAGTATCATAGCTCCAGGGTAAAGACATGCAGCAAATAATATTGCAAGACCTCTTACTAAAGCAAAAGTTCCCCAGAACAAGGAGTTTAAACCTGCAGCTTGATTGTCGCTCATAAGGACAAAGTCTTTCGCATAGGTAAAAATATAGGCTCCATAGGCCACTTCTGCCCCAACATACCAGAAGAAGAAGAGAAAGAGAAGCAGCAAAATTGCATTATGGTATCTTGCAAATGGAATCTCCTGCGATGCAACATCAGTTCTTCCTCGATTTGGACTAGACTTTAAATAAATCATGAAAAATGAGAAGGAAACAAAAAGAACAAAGCTTGCAATGATCAGGTATGTCCAAACCAAAGGGGAGAAGCTCTGAATAATCATTTTCACAGTGTTCAATGGTCCGATTTGAGTGTTGATTATTGGGTCATCCGCTCTGTCACTGATATTTTGCATGTTGCCCAACAATGGCTTTGCCAGGATTGGAGTCAGAAACGCACCCAAAGCAAAACTGAAATGTAGGGCCTGCATGTGCAATCCAGCATTCTTGCCCCATGTAACCAAAATTAGCAAATTTCCACCTGGAAGCAGACAACAAAAATTAATTACTTCATGCAAGCCAAGAAAACAAACAAAACAAATTAGAATTATACTTAAAACTCTAAATGTTAAGTGCTACTACCAAAATTGGTAACTACTGCATATTTCTGTAAATAGTATGACACCTAGCCTTAAAGGAGTCAACCACATTGCTATAATTATCACACACAGGCCAGCTAAAACAACAGACCTCCTTCCCCAAGTAATAATAATACAAATACACCAGCAGTGAATCAAGTGCTGACAAGAAACCTCACAGAAACAGTTGACATTGACAGAAAGGAACTCAGAACAATTATCATTAGAGAAGTCCTGATTAACTTTATTCTAAGGTCTTCAAAGTACAGGCTGTTGGGATAGTTGATATATGGGTTTTAATTTTCCAGAATTTCTTGAATTTAGGGGAAGTTCCATAAGACTGAAAACTAAGAAATGAAATTCCATTTTTCCCCAAAATGGGGAGAGAGAATCAGGAGACTATGGATCTGCTTAATTAATATTCATCAGTAAAACCAATGATTACCTCAAATCTTTAAACATATTTTTGTCAAAGGAAATTCATGTTTGTCCAATTTATTGGAATTCTTTGAACTATAATGTGCCAAGGATAAAGGGGAACTGGTGGTTACAGTACACAAGACCAAAAAGGCATTTGATAAAGCACAAAAGTTACAGTGGAAAATAAAAGCTTGTGTCAAAAATAGCGTATTGGTGAAGATAGAAGATTGGCTAACAGAAAACAGAGAGGAGGTATAAATGGGTGTTATTCTGGTTGGTAAATTGAAACCAGTGATATGCTACTGCGACCAGCAAATGACTTCAATGAAGTTGCTAGATTTTCTGAAGACAAAGGTAGGAAAGTTGCAAGGAAACATAAGGGCTAAAGATGGTTAAATATGTAGCAAAGTTCAGGCAAATGCATCATATGGGAAAATATGAAAGTAGCCATTTTGGAGGAAATACAAAGTAAATTGAAATAATTGGACTTTGAGGAGCTCCAAGATACAGACAATTCTGTGCGTTTATTTATTGAGATACAGTGCAGAATAGGTCCTTGCAGCCCTTCGAGTCACACCGCCCAATAAACCCTCCCTCCCCCAAGCCCATCCCTAATTTCACCCTAGCCTAATCAAAGGACAATTTAGATAGACCAATTAACCTATCAACCATTACTTCTTTGGACTGAGAGAGGAAACCTATGCAATCATGGGGAGAACGTACAAACTCCTTACAGACAGCAGCAGGGTAATTTTGCAGAAATATCAGGTAACTAGGAAACCAAAAATTATTATTTATTGCAAGAGAAACCAAATACAGAGGAAGGACAGGGAAAATGCCTACATCTGGAATACTGTGTACAGCATTGACTTATTTAAAGGAGGACATTAATATGTTCATTATTAATGATATTAAGCAGTTCAGAAAAGATTTGCTATTAACAGATCCCTGGATAGTGGCAGATTTTTAAGAGAAAAGATTAGAAAGGATAGGTAGTATCTACAAGCTTTTAGAAGAGTTGAGAGAGAATGGAGGGATATGGGTATTGCATTGACGAAAAGGATTACTTAAGGACTTAATTACTAGTTTAATCAGTTTACAACATCATGGGCCAAAGGGCTTGTTACTGTGCTAAACTATGTTTTAGACAAAGATCTTGAAGGATCATGACAAGATGGATGTGGAGAGATGTTTCCCCTCAGGGGTACAACCTTGAACTAGAGCTCACTGCTTAATTCAAAGGTGACACAAAATTCTGTCAGAGGGTCTCAACTCTGGAACTCTCCCTTAAAGAGACATCGAAGCAGAGTGAGAATACTTTTAAAACAGAATGTGAAAAGTTACCAGTGACAAACAAATATTATTCTTCGTAACCCCACCAGCCTCCAGGTCCAACATATTATTCTCCGTAACCCCACCAGCCTCCAGGTCCAACATATTATTCTCCGTAACCCCACCAGCCTCCAGGTCCAACATATTATTCTCCGTAACCCCACCAGCCTCCGGGTCCAACATATTATTCTCCGTAACCCCACCAGCCTCCGGGTCCAACTTATTATTCTCCGTAACTTCCGCCTCCTCCAACGGGATCCCACCACTAAGCACATCTTTCCCTCCCCCCCGCCTGCTTTCCACAGGGATCGCTCCCTACACGACTCCCTTGTCCATTCGTCGTCCCCCCCCCTCGCCCATCCCTCCTCACTGATCTCCCTCCTGGCACTTATCCTTGTAAGCGGAACAAGTGCTACACATGCCCTTACACTTCCTCCCTTACCACCATTCAGGGCCCCAGACAGTCCTTCCAGGTGAGGCGACACTTCACCTGTGAGTCGGCTGGGGTGATATACTGCGTCCAGTGCTCCCGATGTGGCCTTCTATATATTAGCGAGACCCGACGCAGACTGGGAGATCGTTTTGCTGAACACCTACACTCTGTCCACCAGAGAAAGCACTATCTCCCAGTGGCCACACATTTTAATTCCACATCCCATTTCCATTCTGACATGTCTATCCACGGCCTCCTCTACTGTAAAGATGAAGCCACACTCAGGTTGGAGGAACAACACCTTATATTCCGTCTGGGTAGCCTCCAAACTGATGGCATGAACATTGACTTATCTAACTTCCGCTAATGCCCCACCTCCCCCTCGTACCCCATATCCATCCCTCCCCCTCCTGTCTTCTCCTATCATTTTGGATCTCCCCCCCCCCATCTTTCAAATCCCTTACTCACTCTTCCTTCAGTTAGTCCTGACGAAGGGTCTCGGCCTGAAACGTCGACTGCACCTCTTCCTAGAGATGCTGCCTGGCCTGCTGCGTTCACCAGCAACTTTTATGTGTGTTACCCCATCTGTTATTTATTTTTACACACACATTCTTTCTCTCACTCTCCTTTTTCTCCCTCTGTCCCTCTGACTATACCCCTTGCCCATCCACTGGGTTTTTCCCCCCTCCCCCTTTTTCCTTCTCCCTGGGCCCCCTGTCCCATGAGCCTCTCATATCACCTTTGCCAATCACCTGTCCAGCTCTTGGCTCCATCCCTCCCCCTCCTGTCTTTTCCTATCATTTCAGATCTCCCCCTCCCCCTCCCACTTTCAAATCTCTTACTAGTTCTTCCTTCAGTTAGTCCTGACGAAGGGTCTTGGCCTGAAACGTCGACTGTACCTCTTCCTAGAGATGCTGCCTGGCCTGCTGCGTTCACCAGCAACTTTGATGCGTGTTGCAGTGTTGCAGTGACAAACCAGTTGAGGTTATGATCTGATCTATCATAATGTTATTGAACAGTGGAACAAGGGGTTGAGTTCCCCATTTCTACCAAATTGTAAGTCCATATACAGGTACACATTCCTTTATCCGAAATTCTGAAACCCAAAAAGCTCCGAAAACCGAAGTTTTTCTCGCCAACAGCTGACATCACTCAGGTGTGATGTGGCAGCACTAGCAGAGGCTGCCAGATGTCAGTTGTGGCTCAATGCTCATACTGGTTACACCTGCATTTGCCGTTCGCTGATATTTTGTGTTCACTGTTGACTTTGTGTTTAATTTCACTGTGAAAATGTCAAAAAGAGCTGCAGATACCCCTATGGGTAACAATGAGAAGAAGAGAAGGAAGCATCTACCATTATCAATAATGCAGAAAGCAGAGTTATTGCAGAAGCTTGATTGTGGTGTGTCTGTGCAGCGTCTTACTGAAGAAAATAGTGTCAGAACTACCACTGTATATGATTTAAATAAACAGAAAGACAAGTTACTGAAGTCTTATAGTGATAGTGACAGTGACAGTGACATTCTACATTTATTCCAATAAGTCATTTACCATGTGTTTGATTTGGTTCGTTTGAAGCTGTATATTTTTATATTTTATTCAATGTTTTTGTTGGAAATAAAATTTTTTCTTGTCATTATTCCCTAAACAATACAGTATAACAACTATTTACATAGCATTTACATTGTATTATGTATTATAAGTAATCTATAGATGATTTAAAGTATAAGGGAGGATGTGCGTTGGTTTGGTGCGCTGCCGGGTCCTAAAGTCCACCGCACTGAGACAGGTTAAATGAGGGACTTGAACATATGTGTTTTTTGGTATCGGGGGGAGGGGGGGGTCTGAAATCCAAAAAATTCTGAATTCCGAAATGCAACTGGCCCCAAGGATTTCAGATAAGGGATTGTGGACCAGTGGTTCCATGCTTATCATTGCTGATACAACTTCATTATGCCAGCTTTACTGAATCACTGAATTTAAAGTCCCGAGATTCCAGTACCTCTTTAGGACTGTTGTAAAATCCCAAATTATCATTCACCCTGGACTACATGTACTTAGATTATTAGGCCAGTAACCCAACCACTATGATGCTGTGCTCTTGGAGTCGAGGTTCAATTCATCTTTGTGTGCTTAACATCAAATTTATAATAGTTTTCATCCTTGCAAATGGTTCGAGTCTTTCCAGTGAGTTGCTGATCCAGAAGATACACAAAAAGTTGCTCTAAGTATATTCATGAAGATGCTGCAATACTAATCACAAGTTCAGAATTATCAAAACTCTCGAGCATCTATCCACAAGGAGATGATTAACATACAACAGTACGGCACAGGATCAATCCAAGCAGCATCTTCGTGAACCTCGTCTTCATTCTTCCTGTAATCTAGTGACATAAAGTAAAACAGTACTCCAAATGTAGTTCCATCAAATGTTTATAACATGATTTTCCAACTTTGATACTCAGTGCCCCAAGCAATGAAGGCAAGAATGCCATTCAGCTTCTTTATCACCCCGTCTACTTGTGTTGCCACTTTCAGGAGCTATGGACATGGACTGATGTATAGAGGGATTGTGGTGTGCTCCTGTGGGTCTTGCCATTTATTCTATACTTTCATCTCAAATTTGACCTCCAAAAGTGCAATGCCTCATACTGTCCGGATTAAACCATGCCATTTCTCCACCCATACTTCTAACGGATTTCTATTTTTTGACGACCTTCTTTACTATCTCACTAGAAGAACAGCACCTCATATTCCTCTTGAGTCATCTACAATCCAATGTAAACCCACATCCCAGTGTTCCTTTCTTTCCTGATCCACCCAGATCCTTTAGCACCTTCCCTACCCCCACACTGCCTCTTTCCCAGAATATCCACTGTTCTCTAACCTGTTTCTTCACCCACCCACCCCCCACATCCCATTGTTCTCTAACCTGTTTCTCTAGCCCCCCCCACATCCCACCGTTCTCTAACCTGTTTCTTCACCCACGCACCCCCCACATCCCATTGTTCTCTAACCTGTTTCTCTAGCCCCCCCATCCCACTGTTCTCTAACCTGTTTCTTCACCCACGCACCCCCCATATCCCATTGTTCTCTAACCTGTTTCTCTAGCCCCCCCACATCCCACTGTTCTCTAACCTGTTTTTCTACCCCCCCCAACATCCCACTGTTCCCCTTTTGCTCAGCATTCCTACCTTATGTGGTTCCACTTATCAGAATCCATAATCTTTGTTGCTCCAGTATCACCCTCCCACCTCTGTCACTATCTTTTCCCTTCCCTCCCCCACCAGCTCCATCTGACCATCAATCTCTCCTTACCTAGAATCACCTACCATTTAGCAGCTCCTGCACCAGTTCTCTCCTCTGGCGAAGTTACTTCAACACTAAGTCCTGATGCTGGGTCTCAACTCAAATTGTTGACTGTCCTTTACTGCCACAGATCCCACCTGTCCTGCTGAATTTCTCCAGCAGCATGTTTGTTGCTTCCTCACAACAATGCCAATTTGTGTCATCTGCCAGTTCACTGATAGCCCAGCTTCATCACAGGCAAACAAAGGTTATGACAATCACCTCTACAGAATACCATCGGTCAAAGAACTCCAGTCAGAATTACACCACCTTCTAAATCCAAACCAATTTTGAATCCTACTTACAAAGTCACCACAGCCCTCACATCCTCTGGATCAGCATACCATGATGCAAGTTGCTGAACGCATAACTAAAGTCCATGTACACAACATAAACTGGCCTACCCTCATCATCATCATGCCTCAAAATCTGATTCAAGTTTGTGAAACGTGACCTCCCTTATACAAAGTCATGCTGATTACCCTTAATAAGTCCATAGTTTTCCAAATGTGACTAAATTCTACCACCGATGCAAGGCTCAACAACCTATAATTTGCTGGATCATCCCTATTGTCCTTCGTAAAATGAAGCATAACACCAGCTATTCTCCAGTTCTCTGGGATCTCTTTTAGACCATAAAATATGGATCAGAATTGGGCCATTTGGCCCATCGAGTCTGCTCCACTACTTCATCATGGCTGATCCAATTTTCCTCTCAGCCCCAATCTCCTGCCTTCTTCCCATATCCCTTCGTACCCTGA